>NW_027531920.1:737803-739237 GCF_008692635.1 Crocuta crocuta
CAGAGAATAATGGTACCAGTTTAGGGCCTCAGCATAATTTTGTACCTAAAGTTTAAAAAGAAATAAGAAAATTACAGAGATATCTCCACATTTGACCTTAATTTTTCTAAGTCATCTCTAGAAAAAAAAAGTGCTTTATTTTTTTAAGGCAACAAACCCACAACACCCTCTCTAGTTGAGTAAATTTTATGATCCATTTGGATCATTATAAAGTTACAGATAAAGTGGCAATCAATATTATCTCTTCTTTCCCCCTATTAGAAATTTCACAGAAACCATCAACAAAAGTAAAAGGCAACCTAAGGAATGGGAGAAAAATATTTGCAAACCACATATTCAACAGAGGGTTAATATCTAAAATATACAAAGAATGCATACAACTCAATAGTTAAAAAAACACAAACAACCCCAATTTAAAAACAGGCAAAGGATCTGAATAGACATTTTTCCAATAGACATACAAATTAAGAAAGGATGCTCAATATCACTAATCATTTGGAAAATGCAAATCAAAACCACAGTGAGATATCATCTCACAACTATGAGAATTGCTATCATCAAAAAGCAAGAGATAACAAATGCTAGTAGAGATGTGGAGAAAAGGGAAATCTTGTATGATACTGGTGGGAATGTAAAATGGTAGAATCACCATGGAAAACAGTATGGAGGTTTCTCAAGAAATTAAAATTAGAACTACCACAGGATCCAGCAATCCCACTTCATTATCTAAAAGAGATACCTGTACTCCCATGTTCAATATTCACAATTAGCCAAAGTATAAAAAATCTAAGTGTCCATTTACTGAAAAACAGATAAGGAAAATATGGTACGTGTATACAATGGAATCTTATTCATCCATAAAAAAGAGGGAAATTCTGCCATTTGTGACACAGATGAACCTGGAGGACTAGTATACTAGATGAAATAAGACAGACAGATACAAGTATTTCATGTGATCACTTATATGTGGAATATGAAAACAAACAGTCAAACTCACAGAAACAGAGTTCAACAGCGGTTGTGAGGGACTACTGGGTAGGAGAAATGGGGAGAGGTTGGTAAAATAGTACAAACTCGGGGCGCCTGGGTGGCTCAGTCGGTTAAGCCTCCAACTTTGGCTCAGGTCATGATCTCAAGGTTCGTCGGTTTGAGCCCCGCGTCAGGCTCTGTGCTGACAGCTAGCTCAGAGCCTGGAGCCTGCTTCAGATTCTGTATCTCCCTCTCTCTCTGACCCTCTCCTGCTCATGCTGTCTCTCTCTCTCTCCGAAATAAATAAAACATTAAAAAAACAATAAAAAAGGGGCGCCTGGGTGGCTTAGTCGGTTGAGCGTCCGACTTTCGCTTAGGTCATGATCTCGCGGTTCGTGGGTTCCAGCCCCGCGTTGGGCTCTGTGCTGACTGCCAGCTCAGAGCCTGGAGCCTATTTCGGAGTCT
>NW_027531920.1:740169-744658 GCF_008692635.1 Crocuta crocuta
TGTTATAAGATGAACAAAGACTGAAGATCCAATGTATAACATGGTGACTATAGCTGATAATAATGTATTGTATAAGACCTTAAGTGTTCTCACCAAAAAAATAGGTGACAAATATGTTAATTAAATCAATGGTTAGAACTCTTTCACAATGTATACATATGCCTAATCAAATCATATTGTACACTTCTATATAATTTTGCCAATTACACCTCAATAAAAAGTTTTTAAAAAGAAATATCACATGTGGGGTGAAAAGTCTAAGGTGCAGTGAACCACCCTAGAAAATTCAAAATATAATTTTAAAGTTATTAAAATGACAGTGATAAAAATTTTAAAACAGAATTTCCATAATTCACCATGCTAATACAAATATTTTCATTTTTCTACATTCCATTTTAACTTTGTCCTTTTCTATTTGTTTATGGTTGCAATCATAGCTTATGTTAGAGTTTCATGTCCTATTCTTTCCCTTTGACTTTGTTTTGTAAATATTAAACTATGTTACTATGGAGTCTTAACAGCTGTCCATTTAAGGAATATTTATACTCAATTAAGTTAATATACAATGATTTTCTTAATGTTTATCTCATTGATTTACAGATTTTCACTATTATAATGAAATGCCACTGTGTTTTTGCAGAAAATTTGTTTGTTTTACTTTTGAGGCACTAACAAATTTTCAGTGGTAAGACACTATTAGGAAAAATCTGATAGAAATAACCTGGATAACTTTTTTTAAGCTAAGAAAATTCACATTGTTCATGTACACCAAAGTAAGGTAGATTGAGTCCCTTGGACCTTCTATCAAGAAGCTTCACATTTTTCCATGAAGAAGAGGACCCATTAAGACCTAAATGGAATAAAACACTTTTCAACTAGAAACAGCTGTGCTGTGTAGGTCCGACATTGCCTTTGACTATTCAGAATTAAGATTATATTCATCTCCAGGGCTGGAAGTGGGAGTTTAAAAATTAACATTCTGCAAGACTGGAAAATGAGGGGAGGGGAAGGATACAGAATAATAGAAAAGATTTCTCAAGTAATTTTACATCTGCTCAGTAAAGAAATGCAGGCCCTCTAAAAGAAAACAAAAATGCCATTCCATTTTGCAGTACCTGATTTTATGGAGTAAAACAAGGCATTTTGATATATGAATACATTGTGAAATAATCACCACAATCAAGCTAATTAACACATCCACCACCTCAAATAGTTACTTTTTTTTTGTGGTGAAAACACCTAAGAATTATTCTCTTGGCAAATTCCAAATACACAATACATAATTATAATTATAGACATCATGAAGTAACTTAGGTCTCTATAACTTACTCATTTAAAAACTGAAAGTTTGTATCCTTTGACCAACATACTCCCAATTCCCAAACCCTGATAACTACCATTCTACTCTGTTTTTAGGAGTTCGACTATTTTTTTTAATTTTTCTAAAAGTTTATTTTTGGGAGGGAGGGGGAGAGGAGTGAGGGGGAGAGAGACATACAGAGAGAGACAGAGACAGAGACAGAGCAGGGGAAGGGCAGATAGAGAGGGAGACACAGAATCCAAAGCAAGCTCCAGGCTCTGAGCTGTCACAGAGCCTGACGCAGGTCTCGAACTCAGACTGCAAGATAATGACCTGAGCCGAAGATGGATGCTCAAACAACTGAGCCATCCAGGAGCCCCGAGTTTGACTTTTTTAGACTCCACATATAAACTGAGATCATGCAGTATTTGTCTGTCTGTGTCTGTCTTATTTCACTTAGCATAATGTCTTCCAGATTCATCTGTGTTGTTACAAATGACAGGTTTTCCTGCAGATATTTTGGGTAATATGAATATTTTAACACTATTAGTTCTTCCAATCTATGAACACAAGATATCTTTTCATTTATTTGGGTCTTCTTCAATTTCTTTCATCAATGTCTTATAATTTTCAGTGTACAGATCTTTCATCTCCATTTATATGTGGAATCTAAAAAAGTCAAACTTGGGTCACCTGGATGGCTCAGTCGTTTGAACATCCAACTTCGGCTCAGGTCATTATCTAAAGTCATTTCTAAGTATTTTAGATGCCATATTAAAGGGGATTATTTTCTTAATTTCTTTTTCAGATAGTTCATTGTTAGTGCATAAAAAGGCAACTAATTTAGTATATTGACTTTGTATCCTGCAACTTCAGTGAATTTGTTCAGTAGTTTTATTTGGTGGAGTCTTTAAAGTTTTCTATATATAATATGTCATCTGTAAAGACAATTTTGCTTCTTCCTTTCCAATTTGGATGCCTTTTATTTATTTTCCTTGCCTAAATGATCTGGTTAGGACCTTCAATACTATGCTGAATAGAAGTGTTAAGAAGAAACATCCTTGTCTAGTTCCTGATCTTTGATAAAAAGCTTTCAATTTTTCACCAATGAGTATGATGTTACCTGTGGGCTTATCATTTAAGGCCTTTATTATGTTGAGATACATTCCTTTTATAACTAATTTCTTGAGTTTTCACAATTAAAGGATGTTGAATTCTGTGAAATGTTCTGCATTTATGAGATGATCATATGATTTTTAACCTTCATTCTGTTCAGTGATGTATCATATTTACTTATTTGCATATATTAAACCATCCATGCATTCCAGAGGAAAATCCTCCTTGGTTGTTATAGACGATCCTTTAAATATGCCGCTGAATTCAGTTTGAATGTATTCTGTTGAGGGTTTTGTTCATCAGGAATATTGGCCTATAGTTACCTTTTCTTGTAGTGTTCTTATCTGGCTTCGTCAAGTCAATGCTGGCCATGTAAAATTAGTTTGGAAGTGCCTGGGATAAGTCTGAGTTTGAAAACAAACGAATTAATTCTTCTTCAAATGTTTGGTAGAAGTTTACCAGTGAAACCATTTGGTACTGACCATTACTTCATTGGGAGTTTTTTGATTACTGATTCAATCTCCTTAGTCATTATTATCTGTTCACATTTTCTATTTCTTCATAATTCAATCTAGATACATTGTATATTTCTAGAAAATTATGCATTTCTTCCAAGCTATCCAATTTGTTGTCATATAATTGTTCACTATATCTTCTTATAATCCTTCGTATGTATGTGGTATCAACTGTAATGTTTCCCCTTTCACTTCTAATTTTATTTGAGTCTGGTACCTTTTTTTTCCTGGTTAGTCTAGCTAAATATTTGTCAATTCATTTATCTTTTCAAAAAACCAACTTTCATTCTCATTGACATTTTCTACTTTTTAAAAAATCTCTTATGTCATTCATTTCTGCTCTACTTTTTGTTATTTCCTTCCTTCTGCTATCTTTGGGCTTTGTTAGTCTTTTTCTAGTTCCTTGAGGTATAAAGTTAGGTTTATTGTTTTTATTTTTAATTCTAGTGTAGTTTTTACAGTGTTATATTAGTTTCAGCTGTACAATACAGTGCTTCCACAATTCCATACACCACCCAGTACTGATCATGACAACTGCACTCCTTAATTCCCATCACCTATTTCATCTATCCCTCCATATACCTCCCTTAGATAACCATCATTTTGTTCTTTATAGTTTAGAGTTTATTTCTTGGGTTGTCTTTCTTTTTTCCCCCTTTGTTCAGTTGCTTTGTTTCTTAAATTCCACATATGAATGATATCATATGGTATTTTTCATTCTCTGCCTGACTTAATTTCACTTAGCATAATACTCTCTAATTCCATCCATGTCATTGCAAATGGCAAGATTTCATTCTTTTTTATGGCTGATTAATATCCCATTGTATACATATATACCAGTTTTTCTTGGGCTATTTCCACAATTTGGCTATTGTAAATAATGCTGCTATCAACATAAGGATACACACATTCCTTTGAATTAGTGTTTTTATATTTTTTTGGGTAAACACCCAGTAGTGTGATTACTGAATAGTAGGGTAGTTCTATTATTCATTTTTTAAAGAACCACCATACCATTCTCCAGAGCAGCTGCACCAGTTTGCACTCCCACCAACAGTGAAAGAGGGTTCCTTTTTCTCACATCCTCCCCAACATTTGTGGTTTCTGGTTTCTCATCTTTTTTATTTTAGTCATTTTGAAAGGTGTGAGGTGGTATCTCACTGTAGTTTTGATGTGCATTTACCTATGAGTGATGCTGACCATCTGGATGTCTTCTTTGTCCATGTCTTCTGTCAGTTTGGGGGGGATGGTTTGGGGGGCATTGAGTTGTATCAGTTGTTCATATATTTTAGATACTAACCTTTTATTAGATATGTCATTTACAAGTATCTTCTCCCATTCCAAAGGCTGCCTTTTAGTTTTGTTGACTGTTTCCTTTGCTATGCAGACTCTTTTTATTTTGATGAAGTCCCAATAGTTTATTTTTGTTTTTATTTCCCTTGCCTCAGGAGACATACCCAGAAAAATGTTGCTACCACCAATGTCAGAGAAATTACTGCCTATGTTTTTGAGTATTCTTAAGTTTCTTTTTTTTTTTCCCCCTAGAATAAACACTACA
>NW_027531920.1:744681-744886 GCF_008692635.1 Crocuta crocuta
ATTTCAATATCAAGAGTCACATGCTCCACTGAGTCAGCCTGGAACACCTATTCTTTACTTTCTAAAACAAAAACAAGAACAAAAAAATAAAAAAAAACTTATCTGAAGTTTCAAATTTTTCTGCAGTAAACCTAGATTCTTTTGTAAAGAGAAAAAATATTACTACTTTTTGGCATTTTACTGCAAAACACATTTTTAAAGAGCA
>NW_027531920.1:745061-751861 GCF_008692635.1 Crocuta crocuta
ATGGTCATGATATCAAGCCCTGTGTCGGACTCCATGCTGAGCATGGAGCCTGCTTGGGATTTTCTCTCTCTCTCCGTCTGCTCCTCCTCCTCCCCAGCTCGTGAGCTCTTGCTCTCTCTCAAATAAATTAAGTAATTAATAAGATTTTTTTTTAAAGGAAGAGTTTTAGGTTCACAGCAAAATTGAGAAGAAATGTACAGATATTGGCTATATGCCTCCTGCCCCCACAGGTGCACAGCCGCCTGCATTATCAACATCTTCTACCAAAGTGGTACACTTATTACAACTGATGAACTTACATGGACATATCATAATCACCCAAACTCCATAGTTTACATTAGGGTTCATGCTTGGTGATGTATATTCTATGGGCTTACACAAATGTATAATGACAAGTACCTATCATCATAGTATCATTCAAATTATTTTCATTGTCCTACAAATCCACTGTACTCTAAATAATAGTTTTTTAAAGGGAATAAAACTATTTCTTGTTCACCATGGTACAATAAATTACTTTCCTATATCTTAATATCAGATATGTCATTTCCCCTACACTGTAAGCTCCCAGTGGGGATAAACTACATCCTAGTAGGTTTCTTTCTTAACATTTGTTCATGTTTGAGAGAGAGAGAGACAGAGTGAGAGTGGGGGAGGGGCAGAGAGAGAGGGAGACACAGAATCCAAAGCAGGCTCCAGGCTCCGAGCTGTCAGCACAGGGCCCAAAGTGGGGCTCGAACCCACGAGCAGTGAGATCATAACCTGAGCTGGAGTTGGACACCCAAGTGACTGAGCCACCCAGGTGCTCCAGTAGTTTTAAATAAATTCTTATCCAATGCCCATTAACATTCTACATTATGAATATTTAATACACAGATGGTACCTCAGCAAAGAGATTATTGAAGTATTTAATGCTCTATGATTTTTACAGTGAACACCCTTATCTGTTAGATTAGAGAAAGAATATAAAGAATAAAAATAGATTGCTCCCAAACCTCAAAACTTCTGGCAGCTTTTTGCCACAGAATGCTGTGAAAACAGATCACTAATTGTGGTGCCAGTTTTCTTCCTCTTTGGTGATCTGAAAATAAAAACTCAAGCTCTAAAAACAAAAATCAAGATCTATTACATTAAATATAGAGTGCTAACTATATTCAGAACCTATAATCTTTAAGTAATGGCTACAAACACAATCACATTCAGACAGGTTTTCAGCATCAATTTTAGATTTCCTAGCAAAACTGATTATATAATACAGAGTTTGCTATAATCACAGTAATTCTTCTCTCAATTTGTGATAGTTTTCTAGCCTAGTCTCTTTTTAACGTATTTTCCATGTTCCAAATTTGATCATCATCTGGTGCTTTAATGTTATTGTGAATGAACAGACAGCAATGCTAAAAATCATTAATAAGAACTGTTTATAGTATTATGTACTAACAAGATCTGATCAAGTTCACAAGAAAGGCCAATTATACCTTAAAGCCTTTGTAAAATACTTTAAGACCATGTTTACACATAAACTTCATTACTTTCAATTGTAACTCATGTCCGATTGTTTCTGGTCTAGACATTTACAGGGTTCAAATACATTAGCACACATTCAAGTAGAGTTTAAACTGTAATAGAATTCTATATACTTCCTTCTCTTCTACCCTTCTGGCACTATCGATTTCCACAAAAGTCTTGATAAGACACTAAGAATGTCTGACGGCCCAAGCCAGTCAGCAGACATAATTTGTTCCATGGCTTAGATAAAATTACTCACATGAGAGTAAAAACCTACTGAATATAGTACTTAAAATATTATAATACTTTGAGAGTGTAAGTTTATAATTAGGTGTCACAACAAAACTGGCTAACTATAATCTTAGGAAAATTAGTCATNTTCTTACTTTTTCTAAAAATTGTGTTTTATAAATTATGTTTTTCAATGTTCTTTCTAGTTTTCTGAAGTACAATTTAACATTTGCTCAATCAAGGTCAACACAAACAACTACAGTATTTTACTGNTGTGGGCCCTTTCTCTCTTTGTAATATGCTACCATTAAAATCCTAAGGGTTGGAAAACCAGGTAATCAAACTTATCAAAATTGGGTCCAAACCAACTGGATTCTTAGTGAGGGTCTTCAGGGAGTGTATTACCAGCAAAATACGGCTCATAGAATCTAGAGTTCAAAAGATTCTTAGAGATTATATACTCAAAATTTCCCTTTAGGGGCGCCTGGGTGGCTTAGTCAGCTAAGCGTCCGACTTTCGCTTAGGTCATGATCTCGCGGTTCATGGGTTCGAGCCCCGCATTGGGCTCTATGCTGACAACCAGCTCAGAGCCTGGAGCCTGTCTTCAGATTCTGTGTCTCCCTCTGTCTCTGACCCTCCCCTGCTCATGCTGTTTCTATCTCTTTCTCAGAAATAAATAAAACATTAAAAAAAATTTTTTTAATTCCTTTCAAAAAGTATCAATGATTTTGTTTTTTATTTTTAAAATATGATACATACTTGTAAAAATTCAAGAAATCTGGTAAAATATAAGGAAAGCAGTAAGTCACCTACAATGCCATTACTCAGAATATATCCCAGTATTAACATTTACTCACTATCATTCCTGTTATATCTCTGTATATGTGTAGAGTTGGGAGGATGCACAAGGGTGAGAATTTTCTAATAAAAGGATCATACTTATCTGTGTTCTTCAAGGTATAGAGTTCTACAGAGAGACAGGTGGTCAGGAAAATGCTGAAATTTGGTTCTACATCTCTTGCTTTAACAGAAACTCTAGTCTATTTTATTTGGGACAGGATTCAAATAGATTGCATTTTGAAAGGGNAAACAGGAATGTAAAAAAAAATGGGGCTCCTGGGTGGCTCAGTTGGTTAAGCATCCAACTCAATTTTGGCTCAGGTCACGAACTCACAACTGGTGAGACTGAGTCCTATGTCAGGCTCTGCGTGGAGTGTGGAGTCTGCTTGGGATTCTCTCTCCCCCTCCCACCTCTCTCTGCTCCCCCACACATGCTTTCTCTCTCTCAAAATAAATACATAAAAACTTTAAAAAAACAGGAATGTATTTCACAATCTCTCATTTTAGTTAGAAAAAAACAAGATCCAGAGATTGTTATTAACTTGCCAGAAGGCACACAGCTTACTTGAGATCACACTGAAATCATGGCCTCTAATCTCACTATGTTTCACTTTACAGGAGATTTAAGCTCAGAAGTTTGTATGTTTTTGATGTTTTTCTATTTCTGCTGAGTTTCTTATTCTAGTTTGCCAAACATGTGGAATCTGGATCAGTGAGGCATTACAGTTAATCGCTATTAGGGAGGAAAAAAAGGAACTGAAAAAAAGGGATCCTTTGACCTAAGAATTTTGCCACTGTTCTGACATCTATCTAAGAATTACAGCATGTTAACACCTTTCTAAAACCTACAGAAATCCTACTAACCTATAATGATTTCTTCAATCTTCTCCTTGGCAGTCAGTTCTTCCTTTCTTTGTAAAAGCATGTCAATGTGGAGCAGTAGAGCTTTTCCAATATCTTCTGATGACTTAAAACGTTCACAGATACTCTTCATGAAATTAAACCCAACAAATTCTCTGTTCAGTGAAACACAATTTTAAATGTCATGAATAAAATAACTGGTTTTTGATCAATGGGACTATTGACAATGAGCAAAACATGCGAGATAAATCTGTATTAGAGCATAGGCAATATAATTAAACATCTAAATAAGCCTATTTGTTAATAATAAGTTATTTACCGGTGTCTGGGTGGCTCAGTCTGTTAAGCCTCTGACTTCGGCTCACGTCATGATCTCACCATCCGAGGGTTCAAGCCCTACATCAGGCTCTGTGCTGACAGCTCAGAGCCTGGAGCCTGCTTTGGATTCTTGTCTCCGTCTCTCTCTGTCCTTCCCCCACTCGCACTCTGTCTCTGACTCTCTCTCTCAAAAATAAACATTAAAGGGGCACCTGGGTGGCTCAGCTGGTTAAGTGTCTGACTTCGGCTCAGGTCATCTCACGGTTTGTGGGTTTAAGCCCTGTATCGGGCTCTGTGCTGACAGCTCAGAGCCTGGAGCCTGCTTTGGATTCTATGTCTCCCCCTCTCTCTGCCCCTCCCTGATCGTGTTCTGTCTCTCTCTGTCTCTCAATAATAAATAAATGTTTAAAAAAACATTAAACTCCGGAAAAGTGTGGAGATTCCTCAAAAAAATTAACACTAGAACTCCCCTTTGACCCAGCAATAGCACTGCTAGGAATTTACCCAAGGGATACAGGAGTGCTGATGCATAGGGCCACATGGACCCCAATGTTCATAGCAGCACTCTTTTTTTTTTCTTACAAATAGTTTATTGTGAAGTTGGTTTCCATATAACACCCAGTGCTCATCTTCACAAGTGCCCTCTTCCATGCCCATCTCCCCCCTCCCCCCCACATCCNCCGCAAGATCATGACCTGAGCTTAAGTCAGGTGCTTAACCGACTGAGCCACCCAGGGGCCCCAAACAATCTACAGATTTAAATGTAATTCCTACTGAGGCACCTGGCAGTTAGGCGCCCAACTCTTGATTTTGGCTCAAGTCATGTTCTCACGGTTCTAATTTCTAGCCTGGCACTGGGCTCTGTGTTGACAGCATAGAGCCTGCTTGGGATTCTCTCTTTCCCTCTCTCTCTGTTCCTCCCCTGCTCACATATACTCTCTATCTCAAAAACAAATAAACATTAAAAAAAATAAATGTCAGCAATCCCTATGAAAATCCCAATGACATTTTTTTACAGAAATGGAAAACTCCACCCTAAAATTCATATGGAATCACAAGGGACTCTAAAGAGCCAAAACAAACCTGAAACAGAAGAACAAAGCTGCAAGACTAACAATTCCTGATTTCAAAATTTATAACAAAGGTAATCAAAATAGTGTGTTACTGGCATAAAGACAAATATATACACCAATGGAACAGAAAAGAGTTCAGAAATAAGATGTCACATCTATGATCAAATGATTTTCAACAAGGCTGCCAAGACCATTCAGGGAAAGAAAGAACAGTCTTTACAATAAGTGATCTTGGGACAATTGGATATCTGTAAGCAAAAGAATGAAATTGGACATTCATATTATACCATCTACAAAAATGACCTGAAAATGGATTAAATGATATAAACAGAATAGATAAAGCATAAAACTCTTAGAAGAAAACACAGGAAGGGGCATCTGGGTGGCTTAGTTGGTTGAGCGTCTAACTCGATTTTGGCTCAGGTCATGATCTCACTGTTCGTGAGATCAAGCCCCAACATCAGGCTCTGCACTGACAGCATGGAGCCTGCTTGGGATTCTCTCTTTCCCCCCCAACTTGCCCCTCCCGTGCTTGTGTACGCGCTCTTTCTCTCTCTCTCCTCCTTTCTCAAAATAAATAAACATTTAAAAAAAGAAAACATAGGGGAAAATCTTCATAACACTGAATTTGGTAAGAATTTCTTGGATATGACACCAAAATCACAGGTAACAAAAGCAAAAATAAACTGGACTACATTAAAATTTAAAACTTTTGTGTATTGAAAGATACAACATAATGAAATAGGCTATCTATGGAATGGGAGGAAAAATTTCCAATCATATCTGAAATGGGATTAATATCCAGAATATGTAAAGAACTAAAACTCAACAACAAAAAAAGCCAAAAACTTGATTTTAAAAATGGCAAGTAACTCGAATGGACATTTCTCCAAAAACAATATTATGAATGGCAACAATCACATGAAAACATAATCAGCATCACAAACCATTAGGGAAAAGTGATTCAAGACTCCAATAAGATGCCACCTTACGCCCATTAGGATGGCTGCTATCGAAGAAACAAAAAATAACAAGTGTTGGCTAGGATGTAAAAATTGGAAATCTTGTGCCACTGTTGGTGGAAATGTAAAATGATTATAGCTATTATGGAAAACAATATAGAAGTTCCTTTAAAAATTAAAAATAGAATTTCCATATAATCCAGTAATTCTACTTTGGGTATAAACCAGAAGTAACTGAAAGCAGGGTCTCAAAGAAATATTTGTATATCCACGTTCACAGCATTATTTGCAATAGCCAAAAGATGGAAGTAACCTAAGCCTCATCAACAAATGAATGGATAAATGAAATGAAGTATATGCATACAATGGAATATTATGCAGGCTTTAAAAGGGAGAGAATTCTGATACAGTTAATTTTGAGAACATTATGCTAAGTGAAATACACTAGTCAGAAAAAGACAAATACTGTATAATTTCACTAATATGGGGTACCTTTACTAGTCATTCATAAAGACAGAAAGTAGATTGGTATATGCAAGGGGCTGGGGGAAGGGAGACTCAGGAGTTATTGTTCAGTGGGCACAGAGGTTAGGTTCTGCAAGATGAATACAGTGTTCTGGAGATTGGTTGCAAAACAATGTGAATGTACTTAATAATAGTGAACTGTAGGGGCGCCTGGGTGGCTCAGTCGGTTAAGCGTCCGACTTTCGCTTAGGTCATGATCTCGCGGTTCGTGGGTTCGAGCCCCGCATCGGGATCTGTGCTGACTGCCAGCTCAGAGCCTGGGGCCTGTTTCAGTCTTGACTCCCTCTCTCTCTGACCCTCCCCTGCTCACGCTGTCTCTCTCTCTCTCCTAGAAATAAATAAAACATTAAAAAAAATAGTGAACTGGACACTTAAAAATGCTTAAGATGGTAAATTTTATATTATTTGGATTTTACCAAAATTAAAAAAAATTAATAAATAAGTACAAATAGTAAAGATAAAGCTTACATTTCTGTAGTCC
>NW_027531920.1:751964-763681 GCF_008692635.1 Crocuta crocuta
CCACCCCTACCCTATCCCAGCCCCTTCCTAAGAGGTAGACACTTCTAAGATTAATAAATATCCTTTTCAGGCCTTTCCTGGTACACTTATATGTCTGTACTTATACAAACATAGTTTTTACAGTATATAAATGACATATTATGTATACTTTGCTTCTTTTTCTCTCAATACCATGCCTCAGAGTTCATTACATATAGATTTACCTTATTCTTTTTAATGCCCACGTAGTATTTTATAGTATAGAGATACCTTACTTATCTAGTCCTCCATTGATGGTATTCAGGATGCTTGCAATATTTCACTATTACAAGCAATGTTCCAGCAAATATCCTTGTAAACATGTGAGATAACACATATAAATACCAAGGATTAAAACTGCTGAGTATGAGCACTTTAAATTTTGATCCTGTCAATTTGTCCCCTGAAACAGTGGTTGCTGGAGAAGCTGGCAACCTGGAAATGTCACTTGGTGCATATAAAAACTTAAACTCCCACCAGCATCACCTAATAGAATGAAACTTTGGTTTTGGCCAATTTGATACTCTGTCAACCACCTCGAATCAGAAGCCTTTACCTAAAGTTCTGCTTGGTTTTTATTTATTTATCTATTTTAATTTTTTTAAGTTCTGCTTGATTTTTAAACTTTCACTATCCCTTTTCACTTAGTAGTCTCATACCTAAAAAGAGGAAAAAGAAAAAAATTGCTACCCAAATATCAGAAGACAACTATATAGATATAAATCACATAACACAGATTTCTTTTTTACACAGAAATCTATAGGAAAGGAAAAGAGAACTCCCAAGTTTGGCCTTTCCTGTCATCAATTCTGGACAAAAATAATTAAAAACCTATTAAAATCATTCTCCTCATGAAAAGCCCAAATTTTCCTTATACATTATAAATGAGGAGTATCTAATGACATGATATAAGATACTGTTCATAGAAAGAGCATAAGGAAAGCCAGTCATGAAAGTAATGAAAGGTTACAAATACGGAGTATTTGTTCTACGCTAAGTAGTGTATTAAGCACCTTACAAACATTATCTTATTCAATTTTCATATTAACACCATAAAGTGTGTTACATCATATTCATTTTGCAATTGAGGCTCAGAAAGTCCATAAAATAGACACAAAAGCACCATTCAGGATTTGTGTCCAAGTCTGTTTACCCCACAGTTTTTCCCATTTTATCCTGACTTCCTATGAAAATAATATTCAGGGTCACAGTAACAATGGTAATAGATATAATTCAAAGGAAAATTATTTAACTCCCCTATTAAATGTTTTCACTAATTTAAGTATAAATCATTTAAACTGATTCCTCTTCCTCCCATGAGACATCTGTATAAATGCTAAAGATGTAGTAAAAATAAATGCTGACAATTAGGATCTAATAATCCTTGTGAACTACTGCCAGGAATATGCTATCATCTACAAACTCTCCAACTACAGAGTGACACAGGCAGGGTGGCTCAGACTTTCCACATTTCTTTAAGCCCTTTCACTCACCCAACCAGGCTGCTCAAGGGCTTTCACAGCTCAGACCCTAGCAGCAAATCCAAGCACTTTGTTGCCTCTACCAGATCCACACTTTCAGCAACGTCCTCTTCTCTCTACAGACTCAGCCCCTATCCATAGGCCTCATCTCTTAGTGTGAGCTCTTAGGAATCTGTTACCTAGGCATGATGTCCTATCTACTTCCCTGAAGCCCTCATTTCTTCAGGGGTCTGAAGGAGAATAACAGGCTCCTCAACAGCCCCTCGTGAAAGCCAATGGGCCTTTACTTTCTTTGTTCTTTCAGGCTATGTGAATAAGCCATTAGCTCTAAAGGGAAATGAGTATTTTACCAAAATATAATTGAAGGAAGAAACAACTATTGGGGGAAAAAGATACAGTGAAGGAGAAAAAACTAGAATGTATTATTATATTAAAATTTAAAAAAACTGAAAAACAAGATTTTGAGGCTGAAAAACTAGAGAAGCAATTCAGGTAATGGAATAAAAATGCAGATAAACACATATATAGAATCTTGAAACAGGCATATTAAGAAGGACTTGGAAATGCTACTTTACAGAAATTACAGCATTAGGGATAAATACCCATCAGTTTTAAGTTTATGTTTGGTAAGAATATATACATCAGTAAATTACACAGTGCAGAAAAGAGTACCCATAGCAAGGCTGAGACTGCCTATTCTTAGAAAGCCCTGCTTGCACACAAGAAACAATAGGTGTTGGCGAGGATGTGGAGAAAGGGGAACCCTCCTGCACTGTTGGTGGGCATGCAAAGTGGTGCAGCCACTGTGGAAAACAGTATGCAGGTTCTTCAATAAGTTGAAAATGGAACTACCCTACGATCCAGCAATTGCACTACTCGGTATTTACCCAAAGAATACAAAAATACAATTTCAAAGGGATATACACACCTAATGTTTACAGCAGCATTACCTACAATAGCCAAATTATGGAAACAGCCCAAGTGTTCATTGACTGATGAATAGATAAAGAAGAGGTGGTATATGTATACAATGGAATACCACTCAGTCATATAAAGAATGAAATCTTGCCATTGGCAACTATGTGGATGGAGCTAGAGTGTATTACGCTAAGCGAAATAAGTCAGTCAGAGAAAGACAAATACCATACGATTTCACTTATAGGTAGAGTTTAAAAAACAAAACCAATGAGCATAGGGAAGAAAGGGAGAGACAAAACCAAGAAAGAGATTCCTAACTATAGAGAATAAACTCATGGTTACCAGAAGGGAGATGGGTAGGGAGACGGGTGAAATAGGTGATGGGGATTAAGAAGCACACTTCTGATGAGCACCAGGTGTTGTATTTAAGTGCTCAAACACTAAATTATACACCCAAAACTAATATTACACTGTATGTTACCTAACTGGAATTTAGATAAAAACTTAAAAGAACAGTCTGCTGGCAAAGTTGGCCCTTGGCTGACATCTGGTCACTTGGCTGGTAAACAGTTCCCAACATTGATATAAAACTTTCCCTTAATAATAAGGGTGACTCACTATGCCTGGACTGCGCAAACAAAATGGTTTATACTTCCCTTCTGGGTGTCTGGAATCTTGGTATGTGCTAGGGAAGGGCACTTTAAAGCCTTAGGGACTTAGTCTCTAATAAGCTCGCTGATAATGGTTCACACATGTTGTCATACTCATTGCTAGAGGAATTAAGCATGTCCTGTGCCACTCTATTGGGAATGAACTCCTGGCAACTTGTTCCCAGTATCCTTCAGACTTTGGTCCTAGTGCCTTTTAGCTTTACTTTTCCTGATTTTGCTCTGCTGATAGCTCAGAGTCTACAGCCTGCTTCAGATTTTGTGTCTCCCTCTCTTTCTGCTCCTGCCCCACTCACACTCTGTTTCTGTCTCTCAAATATAAATGAATGTTAAAAAATATTCTTAAGAAAAAGAAAGCTTTGCCATGATCATTACCAAAAAAAAAATATAAACCTATACACACAAATAGACACCCCCCCACACACCCCCACACACAGCTGCAAAGCACAAGAAGCAAAACCTGATAGAACTAAAAGAAGAAATAAGTCCATAATTAGAGTTGGAGATGTCAACACTCCCTTTCAAAGCTTCACAGAACTAGACAAGACCCAGCTAAGATACATATTCATCAACTAACAGGATCTGACATTTACAGTAGACTTCATCACACAGTGGCAGAATACACAATCTTTCCAAGTGTCCACAGAATATATACTGAAATAGACCATATTCTGGACCATAAAACAAACCTTAAGAAACTTAAGTAAAAACACACAGTATGTTCTCTGGTAACACAGATCAAATAGAAATCAATGCCAGAAAGATAACCGAGTTAAACTGAAAACAATATACCAAAATTTGTGGGGTGCAGATATAGCAGCACTGAGAGGGAAGTTTTTTATCCTTAAAGGCTTACATTAGAAAAGAAAAAAAAAGTCTCAAATCAGTAAGCCAAGCTATCACTGTGAAGAAACTAGAAAAGAACAAAATAAACCTCAAGTAAGCAGAAATAAGAAAATAATAAGAGTAGAAATCAGTAAAATTAAAACAAAAAAAGCAGAAAAAAAATCAATAGATCTAAAACCTAAAGTTGGTTCTTCAAAAAATATATATAACAAAAAAAGATATACAGATGGTCAAAAGATACATGAAAAGATGCTCAACATCACTCATCAACAGGGAAATAAATGCAAATCAAAACCACAATGAGATATCACTTTATACCTGTCAGATGGCTAAAATAAAAAGATAAAAGTGTTAATGAGGATGTGGAGAAAAAGAAACCCTCATGCACTGTTGGTGGGAATGTAAACTGGTCTAGCCACTGTGGAAAACAGTACCGAGATTCCTCAAAAACTTAAAATAGAAATACCATATGATTCAATAATTCTACTACTGGGTATTTACTCACAGAAAACAAAAACAATTCAAGAAGATGCACCCTTGTGTTTATTGCAGCATATTTTACAATAGCCAAGTTATGGAAGCATCCTAATTGTCCATCAACAGATGAATGGATTAAGAATATGTGGCATATAGGGGCGCCTGGGTGGCTCAGTCAGTTAAGCGTCCTACTTTGCCACAGGTCATAATCTCACAGTTTGTGGGTTCGAGCCCCACATTGGGCTTTCTACTGTCATTGTGGAGCCTGCTTGGGATCTTCTGTCTACCCCTCTCACTGCCCCTCCCCTGCATGTGCTCTCTCTCTCTCAAAAAATAAATAAACATTAAAAAAATAAAAATAAAAACTCCAGAAAAAATAAATAAAAACTCCTGAAAATATGAAAATATTGTGTATATACGAATGGGTGTCCATACATGAATGCAAGGTACATATCATTTATGTATGTCAAGATTTATTGAATTGTGCACTTATTTTAATTGTATACAGTGAATTATATGTCAATTATACCTCAATAAAGCTGTTATTTAAAAAATAAGAATATAAAGGATATCTGGCATTACTTTGCATAATTACTAGAGGTAGATGGGAAGGCCAGCTAGACCTGTCATTACGAACTCACTGCCATCTTGCACAGAGAGTCCTGGAGATTTCTCTAAAAATACTGTTACAGGGGGGCGTGGGTGGCTCAGTTGGTGGAGTGTCCAACTTGGCTCAGGTCATGATCTCACAGTTTGTGTATTCAAGCGCCATGTCAGGCTCTGGGCTGGCAGCTCAGAACCTGGAGCCTGCTTCAGAGTCTGTGTCTCCCCCTCTCTCTGCCCCACCCCCCACTAGCACTCTGCCTCTCTCTCAAAATAAATAAACATTAAAAAATTAAAAAAATAAAAATACTGTTACATTTCTAAGGAATGCTCTAAGTACTTATTTACAGGTAATATCAAAATCTCTGCTCCCTGGAGTTAGTTTCACAAAAAACAAAGGATATGTAAGCCAAATATAATGAACTGTGAGAATTTGCTATGTGTTAGAAATATAGGGTATAGAATTGATTTCTTAAAGCATTAGGAACTATAAATTGTTATGTTAGTAGGTATACAGACATCAGTGATCCCCTGGCTTAATAGTAACAATAATTTTCCACTTAAGGGTATAAATAATCTACACATAGAAAGTAAACTTTTCACTGAACACTAATTTTAGGCTACACCTGAAGAACCTGGCTTTGGCTGCAATTATTTGCTTTGCAGTTGAAAAAACCCACTTAGCAATCTAGTTGATCTGGCATTACAGTGTCCTCCAAACCTGTAGCTTTGCCATATGTAACCTTTAAAGATATGTATCCAGTAAAGTATTCATTCTTTTGTCTTTGTGTTATATGACCATCCTATTTATGCCTGTTAGGCTTTAGCTCACAGATCAGCAGCTAAATGAGAATCCTGCAATCACAATTTAGATAGAGCTAGAAGGAACCTTAACGTTTATTTATTCCAACCTCCTCTAACCCCTCATTTACAGAAGCACTGGAGGCTTTGGTTTTGTATTGCTGTTGTAAAATATTATGACAACTTTAGCAGCTTAAAACACCCATTTATTATTTCACAATTCTGTAGGTCAGAAATCTAGGCAGGCTCACCCGGGAACTGTACTTAAGGTCTCACAAGGCCAAGTCAAGGTATTGGCTGGCCTGGGCTCTTATCTGGGGGCTCTAGAGGAGCATCTCCTTCTAGGCTTATTCGGGCATTCACAAAAAACCAGTTCTGTCAGGTTGTAGGGACTGAGTCTCATTTTCTTACTGGGCTTCAACTGGGATTTGTTCTCAGCCCTTCTCAGCCACTTGAATTCCTTTTGAACACTGTGCTTTGAATGTATCTGACTTCACCTCCTGCATAGCTCTTCTGCTTTTAAGGGGTCATGTTATTATATTGGGCATACCCAGATAATCCAGGATAATCTTCCTATTTTATATTCAACTGATTAATAGCTTTATATGCATAATCCCTTTTGCGTTGTAAGGTAATATATTAACAATCCCAGGAAATAGGATATGGATGGGCCTTAAGGGCTATTATTCTGCTTTTCAAAGGTCCTGAGAAGCTAAATGATGCATCTGAAGTCATTCAGTTAGTAGCAGGGACTCATTCCAATACACCACACAATGCCTCTTGTTGACATATACTCACTGCTCATGCTAAATAGCATTTTAGTAATCATCACTTCAATGCCTGTAAATGGGCTCAGTGTTAGTAATTTACTTTTACGCACAACTCACAAGTGATGCTCATAAAACTGCCTAACAGGCTAAATGTAGCATCTCAATCATGTCCAGTACTACTAGCCTTATATAAAATGGTAAACATGAATTCTATTCTGGAGACACATGACTCAACCTGAAACTATAAAATATTAGTTCCAATAATTCTTCAAAAGTAGTAACAGCCAAAATCTATTGAATGCTTACTATGTCCCATGAATATTACATGAATTATTGTACTTAATTCTCAGACATATAGGTAGGTTCCTTCTACACACAATGTTCAGGGTTTTTTTTAAATGAAAGGATGTTATAATTTTTCAAACACTTTTTCTGCATCTCTAGGGAAAATCATGAGTTTTTAATTTAAGTGCAGTTGAAATACAATATTGTATTAGTTTTAGATGTACAATATAGTGATTCAACATTTATATATATTACAAAGTGATCACCATGCTAAATCTAGCTACCATCTGTCACTATATAACTTACTACATGTCACTATTTCCTTTATTGAATATTGTATCCCTGAGTCTTATTTCTTTTTTAACTATAAGTTTGTATATTTCAATCTCCTTCACCTATTTTCCCCATTCCTCACATAAAAATCATGATTTTTTATCTTTCATTCTATTAGTGTACTGTATCACATTTACTGCTTTGCATATATTGAACCATCCTTGCAGCCCAGGGATAAATCCCACTTGGTCATGGTGTTTAGCCATTTTAATGTATGTTGATTGAAGTTTGCTAATATTTTATTGAGAATGTTGGCATCTATATTAAGACTATAGGTCTATAGTTTTCTTGTATCTGGCTTTGTTATGAGGGTAATGCTGGCCTAGTAAGATAAGTTTCAAAGTGCTCCTTCCTCTTCATTTTTTGGAAGAGTTTGAGAAGGACTGGTATTAATTCTTCTTTGAATGTTTGGAAAAATTCACCAGTCAAGCCTTCTGATCCTTGGCATTTCTGTGTTGGGTGTTTTTTGATTACTGATGAATCTCCTTATTCATTATTGTTCTGTTCAGATTTTCTATTTCTTCCTGATTCAGTCCTGGTAGGTTGTATGTTTCTAAGATTTTATACATTTCTTCTAGGCTGTCCAATTTGTCGACATATAATTGTTCATAATATTCTCTTATAATACTTTATACTTGTGTGGTGTCAGCTGTAATGTCTCCTTTTTAATTTCTGATTTTATTTGAGTCTTCTCTCCTTTTTTCTTAGTCTAGTTAAAGTTGTATCAATTATGTTAATCTATTTTTTTAAAAACCACCTCTTCATTTCATTATCCTTTCTATTGGTTTTCTGGTCTCTAATTCATTTATTCCTTCTCTAATCTTTGTTATTTCCTTTCTTCTGCCAACCTTTAACTTAGTTTGCTTTTCTTTTGCTAGTTCCTGGAACTATAAAGTTAGGTTGTTTATTTGAGATCTATTTTCTTAATATGTGCACATACTGCTATCAACTTCCCTCTCAGAACTGCTTCTTGCAGCATCCCACACATTTGGGGTGGTGTTTCCATTTTCATTTGTTTTGAGATTTCCTTTTCCTCTTTTGGTTTCTTCTCTGACCCACTGGTTGTTTCAGAGTGTGTTAATTTAACACTCCCATTGAACATTTGTAGATTTTCCTGCTTTCCTCTTATTGCGGACTTCTAATTTCATGCCATTGTGGATGTAAAAGATAACTGGTATCATTTCAATCTTTTTTTTATTTTACTTTAAGTCTTTTTTTGGTCACTGACATACCACATGCCAGCATTAGCAGAAATACAAAGGTCATGGTTTTCCACCGAAAATAGCTTGCCTCTTCCCATAAGGTCTCTCCCTACTACAGATTCATAATCACAGATGATGACAGCTTTACTGGTAACAGAACTTCTCTAAAGCACAGCAACAACCTAGTGTCTTCAGATTCTTCAGTAGCAGATACTGCCAGGACACTTGGGGACAACTAGGTCCTGAGGTGGTTGTGTTCCATCACACTCACGACCACAGAGTCCTCACCAGAAAGCTCAACTTCAGGGTCATCCTGGAATCTTCAGCTGGCACAGCTGAGAAATGGCAGGTACATAGGGATTTGTATTTTCCTGATATGTTGCAGATCGGTTAAAGCAAACAGAATGGTGACCATCAAGGAAAACTGTCGCTCTGAGTTCTTTTTTTACCACAGTAGCTATGTGGAAGCAGCTGTAGCTTCGATAAGGGCCACAATTTCAATCTTCTTAAATTCGTGAAAACTTGTTTTGTGATATAATCTATCCTGGAGACTATTCCATGTGCACTTGAGAAGAATGTATATTCTGCTGCTGTTGGATGGAATGTTCTTCTATAAATGTTTATTGGGTCCATTCGGTCTAACATATGGTTCAAGTCCAAAGATTTCTTGTAGTTTTCTGTCTGGATTGCTGAAAGTGGGGTACTGAAGTCTGAAATTATTATTTGTCAAGTCTTTCATTTCCATTGCTTCCTTCCATTTTCTATACTGGAATCTCTGAGAGCAAGATTCCTTATCTGTATTGTTTATGGCAAGAACTTTTTTTAAATAGTTCATGGCTTTACTGTGGAAATGTTAAAAAGAAAAAAAAAAGTAGGTCCTGAAAATAGTTTGGGACTGGCAAATTAGTTACTAATATGGTTGGGGAAAAAAAGCAAATATAGCAAGAGAGCACAATAACTCAAAACGATGTAATTGTAATGCCAAATATGTAGGTAAGAATAATTATATAAGTCATTTACTTACTAGGCCCTTTTGGTGACACCAAAATATTCTGTGATTGTATTTGTTTCATAATTATGAGCTATTCTTCCTCATCAGGGAGTGATCTCCTTGAGACCAAGGACTACATATTATTTAATTTCTGTATCTTTAATGCCCAGCAACAAAATAACTAGTACATTATAAGAACTCAGATGGGAAAAAATGAATTCCCAGTACTATCAATCTAATTCAAGTTATCACTTCATATCACTTCATTGCAGCTACCTGCAATGATTCTGAACTGATTTTCCTACCTCTAATCTCACCCCACTCAACTTCTTGCATATATTTCCATTAGCATGTCACTACCTTTTTTGAAAACCTCCAGTGGGCCCTCATTTGCCTACAGCATGAAGTCCTTTAACTTGATTTTCAAGGATTTTCACAAATGACTCCAATGTACCTAACTTTATATCTCATTACACCTTTTATATAAAATGTATGCTACAGCCTCTCTGATCCATTAATCATCATATTCTGAACAAATGATGTTGTCCTCTTATCTATTTGCTACAAATGTCCTTACTCCCTTCTACTTTATTAAATTCTCTCCCATATTCAAAGCCAGCTGAGGTCTCACGTTCAAAAAACTCTGGGGGCGCCTGGGTGGCTCAGTCGGTTGAGCATCCAACTTCGGCTCAGGTCATGATCTCAGAGTTTGTGAGTTTGAGCCCCACGTTGGGCTCTGTGTGGACAGCTCAGAGCCTGAAGCCTGCTTCAGATTCTGTGTCTCCCCTCTCTCTGCCCCTCCCATGATCATGCTCTGTCTCTGTCTCTCAATGACAAATAAATGTTAAAAAAAATTTTTTTAAAACCAAGAATTTTTTTTAATGTTATTTTTTAAATTTATTTTCGAGAGAGAGAGAGAGAGAGACAGCGTGAGCAGGGGAGGGTCAGAGAGAGAGGGGGAGACACNACACATACACTCTTTCCAATTAGGCTTAGAAGTTCCCTAAAAGAAGTGTCTATGCTTTCTATATGCTGCTCTTTACATAAAAGATACTAAATTGGACTAAATGTCTCTAAATCTGCCTTGGGCACTGTTCACATTTTTGCTCAGTCTAATCTTCCTGGCAGGAATTCCTACTCATTCACCTATGCAAATCTTATACATTCTCTAAGTCCCCGTCTCCTCGACTTAGCATTCTCTGATCAGTAGAGCCCACAGTGACCTTTTGTTCCCTCTTCTAAATTCATATAGGGTTTATCACCTATACCATGCATTTCTTATATCCTGCATGTTATTGTCAGTTGACTGATCATATACATGCTTAGCTTGCTGCAGTAGACTGTGAATTCATTAGAGGAATGTTTTTGTTTTTGTTTTTCCTTTCTTTAAATATTTATTTTTGAGAGACAGTGTGAGTGGGGGAGGGGCAGAGAAAGAGGTAGACACAGAATTTGAAACAGGCTCCAGGCTCTGAGGGGTCAGCACAGAGTCTGATGCAGGGCTCAAACTCACACACTGTGAGAGGGTGACCTAAGCCAGATGCTCCACCAACTGAGCCACTCAGGCGCCCCAAGGAATGTCTATTTCTTATGTTTCTTTTAACCTTCAACCAGACCCCAGACAATATGTTGTATCACACAAAATTTTTGTTGATAAAATCAACTTAAATGTATCCAATGTGCTAAGGAAAATCCAACTCTTGTCTGTCTCCAAGAAGCAAAAATTTTTAAACCTTAAAAACCCCTTAAATGCCTCTTTCCGTCTCAAGTACCCTAAAACCAACCTCCCAGGGGGAAGAAAACACATAAACCAACTATCCAAACCACATACAATGAAGATGCAAGAACTGAGTATATATTCTGTACCAACTTCCTTTCCTATAGACTGGAATGATNACCTGACCTGAAATGGGAGAGCAGATAAAAGATCTATGGTGATAATTCTTACCAACAGAGAGCTTTGACAGTGACTGTTAGATGAGAATATCCATGCAAATATGATTAAATTAAATCCCAAAAGCCAGGGATGTTTGCTTTTACTTCCAAGTATCTGGTGATAACCTTTTAGAACTATTCTAGGAAGGAATTAGTGTTGAGAGTATTAGGTCTTCAATATTATATCTGTCTCTTTCTCTGGATTTTCAGGATATTATCTCACTCATCTCAGCATGCCATTTGTGCAACCCATTCAAGTACTTGTTATTATATTATCAGAAGAGTAAATTTCATTTAAACATTATGATTTTTAAAATATGCTGCATCCCTAAATATGACTTTATAATATCTTAGAGCCAAAAATTCTTTGGAGGTAGGTCATTGTTTAC
>NW_027531920.1:763734-764316 GCF_008692635.1 Crocuta crocuta
GGTCATTGTTTACTGTTAAGTCTATGGAAAAATAATATTTACTGTATTAATTTTCTCCAAACAGAACTTTTCTGGAATTCATTGTGTAGAATTGAGAGAGCTCTAAAAATTTTCTTGTAATATTCAACAGTGAGTTCAAAAACTATTGATAAAACAACATCAGGTTTTCTATAACGTGGAGAACAAAGTAGTTAGTCTGCTAGACTTTTTGTTCTTTCTTTTTACTTGATGAGCCTAAATAAACTGCTTTCCCTATATCTAATTCTGACTTCTAAAAATTCTGATCTTGACTTCAGAAGCCTGATTTTGCTTTTCTCTATTCTTTTTTTTAAAGTTTATTTATTTATTTTTGGGAGAGACAGCAACAGCACAAGTCAGGGAGGGGCAGAGAGGGAGACAGAGAATCCCAAGCAGGCTCTGTACTCTCAATACAGAACCCTACGCAGGGCTCAAACCCACAAAAACTGGTGAGATAATGACCAGAGGTGAAACAACAGTGAGACGCTTAACCAACTGAGCCACCCAGAGTCCCCGCTTTTCTCTATTCTTAATTTTAGTTTGGGAATGTCAATCTGATCTCCT
>NW_027531920.1:764339-764972 GCF_008692635.1 Crocuta crocuta
TGGGAGTCTCATTCTAAATAAAAATCGCTTAGTTTGATTATGTGATTTAGTATTTATGTCACTGGAATGAACAGTAACTAATTAACCCTACCTAAGTAGTACAAAAGGAAGGGTCTGAGCCTTTTCACCAATAACAAGACAAAGTGATCTGTGCTAAGATTACAACTTGGAAATATCAGGTACTAATACAAACAAGGAGTTGAAGGAAAGACCAAACTAAATACAGATTATTTGTTAGAATAATAAGACTGGAATTTTTTCTTTTAATGCTTTTATTATAATCATGGTATGTTTACAGAGTAAGAAATAAACTGCACAAACTAGCCAATCACTCACCGCTTGCCTAAACCCTACATAGGCCCTTTGAACTCACCTCATAATTGGTAATTTTCAAAGGATTCTCAAAGGTCATGATTGGGTCCCGCCAAAAGGAACGGATGCCTCACAGATAATGAATGGTCAAAACTGTTATCATGGGTGCTGTACAATTATGATTGGTGCTAATGTGAGGATGCCATACGCACAACGTGTGCACTGTAACACCCCCGTCCCTTACCCCATAAAAACCCTGCTCGCTATTGTTCGGGGCTTCACCTTGCTGCCGCTGCACCAGCTGACCGGTGAGCACGTGCT
>NW_027531920.1:765125-766531 GCF_008692635.1 Crocuta crocuta
TGCTCGAGCTTGTAATAAAGACCCTTTTGTACTTGCATCGGTGCTGGCTCCTTGGAGGTCTCTGGGGACTCGCGATTCGGGCATAACATTAGAAGTCTTTAATAACATTACAGAAAACTGAAGGGGTGATGAAGACTAGAGAAGGAAAACTCTGATTTTGTTTTACAAAGAGAGCAGTAAAGGGGCACCTGTGTGGCTCAGTCAGTAAGGCGTCCAACTCTTGATTTCAGTTAAGGTCATGATCTCAGGGTCATGAGATAGAGCCCAGCGTTGAGCTCCACTCTGAGCACAGAGCCTGCATAAGATTCTCTCTCTCTCTTCCTCTCCCTCTCCATGTCCCTCCAACCGCCCCCTCTAAAATGAATGAATGAATGAATGAATGAATAAATAAATAAATAAATAAATGCTGTAGAATCCTAAATTTGGCTACTCAAAGTGTGGTCCACATACCAACAGCATCACCATCACATGGAAAGCTTATTAGAAATGTAGATCTCAAGCCTCATTCCAGACCTACTGAATTAGAATCTCTATTTTAACAAGATCGTGAGCTAATCACATACACATTAAAGTCTGAGAACCATTAACGTAAAACATCAAGGATTTGTTCAGAAAAAGGCATGCAAATTAATCTTACTTTATCTTTTGACAAGTTTACTTAAAATGATAAAGTCAGAGAGTAAACAGACATAACCTAACAATTTCAGGAAAATTACTCATAATAACAGAGTATCAAGCCATCTAACTGCTTTTCTAGAATGTAAAGCCTATGTTCTTCCCTTATTATAGCATCACATATTACCAAGATTTCATAAGTGGATAGCCTAGAATTGTCTGCACTCTGACTTCTAATGAAGCTTGACTGTNGAGTGGCTAAGTCGGTTAAGCATCTGACTTCAGCCCAGGTCATGACCTCGTGGTTCATGAGCTCAAGCCCCACATCAGGCTCTGTGCTCACGGCTCGGAGCCTGGAGCCTGCTTTAGATTCTGTGTCTCCCTCTCTCTCTGCCCCACCCCCCGCTCACGCCCAGTCTGTCTCTTTCTCTCTTAAAAAAAATAAACATTAAAAAAATTATTTTTTAATTTTATCCTTGCATCAAGGATAGCCGAGATTTGTACCACATTAGCTTATAGTACATAGCAGAATTGCATTCACTTTCGAACAGTTAATGTTCTGCACACTTAGCTTTAATTGCTAAAACAAATTTCTATACACAAAATGTATTTATGATTTTGCTGCAAAATTATCATTGTCCATTATATAATGCAACTTCCTATACTGTTTACAGATGCCAAGTATGTAACATAAATGAGTGAAACAGACTATAAGAAAAAGCAACTGCCAGATACATAATGAAAATTTAGTATTAACTAAACAATGGTATAGGTGTGTTAACATAGTACAA
>NW_027531920.1:766625-772989 GCF_008692635.1 Crocuta crocuta
TATACTTTATCTTTGAAATTAAATTTAAAAATAAAAATACTTAATTTATCAAATTTTTCTTTTGAAATTGATTTCTCTCTTGATTGGGAAATAGAAACC
Source organism: Crocuta crocuta (assembly GCF_008692635.1). Classification (NCBI taxonomy): domain Eukaryota; kingdom Metazoa; phylum Chordata; class Mammalia; order Carnivora; family Hyaenidae; genus Crocuta; species Crocuta crocuta. The sequence goes on from NW_027531920.1 coordinate 766,725, forward strand.
TGAAATTCTTTCTTCTCTCTCTTTTATAACAATATGCCAATATTCACATGGGTTGGATAGGGAAAAAGTAGGTGCCTACATGAAAATCTGGGTACTGTTAATCAAGAGGAGAGTGGAATTAAAGCAATTAATGTCCACTACATATGATAAGCCAAAGTTATCTAATTAGAATTCAATACCACACTACACTACAGTTCAATTTGTAGTTCTTCATTCACATTAGCAGTATTAATTGAGAAAGTCAAAATAAATAATGTATTTCATTATCATGATGTTGGAAATGACAAAACATTTTAAGAATTCAATCTTTGAATATGTAGTTAAGGTAATCATTTCTATCTCTGGAAGCCAATTTCAGCATAGAGAAGTGAGTCAGATTATTCTTTGCCAAATGAGCTTCCCAAAGAAATTACTTCACTAAGAACATATGAATTACGATTTACATTTGTATAATTATTTATGAGATATTCAGAAGGTTTATATGGGTCGTCATATTCACCTAAGAGGTCAAGTCTTTGAGTGGAGGCAGAGATTTTTCCCATGGATGTCNCATGGATGACACAAACAAGTTGAATTCTTTCAACAGTTCCAAAAATATCATTAGTACCTTGTCATGAATGCTGTGCTGCATCACACAGATATCCCCTTCAGGACTGAAGATCACTCTTTAGGAATTACCCTGAACACAGCCACCTTACCCAAGGTTACGCCTTCTTTCCAGGGCAGCTGTCATCCAAGACTACTTCAACACTGGCCTACAAAACACAGCCATCTTATTATTCTAACTGAAAACAATTCTGAAGGGCCATTCCAGCTTCAGGGTTCCCCATGGGGTGAGCTGAAGCCCTCTGACTTTAAATTAGCCCAATTTTTCCCTTACCTAGTCCACTCTCCTTTTCTTCCCCTCATAGGTATTGATCCTAAGAGCCTTCCTTAATAAGCTATCTGCACACTAACCACCATTGTAAAATCTGTTTCTAGGGCAACCCGACCTTTGACAAGCACCTCACCCAATTAGCCCCCTAACTTCTAAGAAATAGATGCAACTGCTACAGTATTATGCATCAAATTTACCCAACAGAGCAATAAGTATATCCATCATACAACCAGATGGAAGAATATCCATCATGCAACCCAGAAATAAATCCCACTTGATCATGGTGATAATTATTTTAATGCACTGTTGGATTCAATTTGCTAGCATCTTGTTGAGAATTTTTGAATCCATGTTCATCAGGGGATTGGCCTATAATTCTCCTTTTGTGGGGGTCCTTGGTTTTTGAAATCAAGGTAATGCTGGCCTCATAGAATGAGTTTGGAAGTTTTCCTTCCCCTTCTATTTTTTGGAACAGTTTAAGAAAAATAGGTATTAACTCTTCTNTATTAATAAAAAAAAGAAAAGAAAGAAGTGTAGGGACTATGTCAAAATGGAGAATATATGCCCCATGTCTAAAGACAGCAATGGCCACATANTCCTACGTGGTAAATTCCTTTAGAATGTAGAACTGGGAAGAAATGTTTGTCAGTCTTAAAGATAATATTCCAGTAATGAGGGACCAAAGAAGTCTATGAGGAACAGAGAATAAAATAACAAAGTAAGTCCCTCCTTATCAGTAATTTCTTTAAATGTAAGTGAATTAAACTCCAATCACAAGGAAGAAATTGGACGAATGGATAAACAGAATCTAGCTACATACTGTCTAAAAGAGGCTCACTTTGGATCCAAAGATATAAACAGGTAGAAAGTGAATGATGGAGAAAAGATATTCTATGCAAATAGTAACCAAAAGTGAGCACGGGTGATTATTATACTAGTATCAGACAAAACTGACTTTAAATCTAAGTTACAAAAGACAAAGAAGGACATGATGCATTAATTAAAAATCCAATAAAGAAGATATAACAATTATAAGTATTTACTTGCCTAATAAGATCAATTTAAGAGAACTGATGGTAAAATAGGATGCTACAGGGGCGCCTGGGTGGCTTAGTCAGTTAAGTGTCCGACTTTCGCTTAGGTCATGATCTCGTGGTTCGTGGGTTTGGGCNTCTCCTAGAAATAAATAAAAATATTAAAAAAAAAATAGGATGCTACAATAATAGTTGGAGACTTCAAGAGCTTTTCTTAAAAATGAATAGAACAACCAGACAGAAGATAAAAAATAGAGGACATCAATAACACAATAAACCAACAGACATATACAGCACATTTTACCCAATAACAAAATATATATTCTTCTCAAGTGCACTTTCCAGGATAGACCATATGTTAGGCCACAAATTTAGTCCCAATAGAGTTAAGAGCTAGATCTCATACAAAGTACCTCTTTCTGAACACAAAAGTATAAAGTTACAAATCGGTAACAGAAGAAACTCTGAAAAAAATCAGAAGTTGTAGAAATTAAACAAGTGGGGTGCTTGGGTGGTTAAGTTTGTTAAGGGTCCAACTTCTGCTCAGGCCATGATCTCTCACAGCTTGTGAGTTTGAGCCTTTCATCGGGCTCTGTGCTGACAGCTCAGAGCCTGAAGCCTGCTTCAGATTCTGTGTCTCCCTCTCTCTCTGCCCCTCCCCTGCTCATGGTTGCTCTTGCTCTCTCTCTCAAAAAAAAAAAAAATTAAAAAATTATTAAAGAATTAAACAACACACTTAAACAACTAATGAAATGAAGAAGAAATCAAGAAATCACAAGAGTATCTAGAAAATAGTTAAGATTGAATGAAAATCAAAATACAAATTACCAAAATTTACAAGAAACAGAAGAAGCCAGACTAAGGGAGAAATTTATGTCTATAAATGCTTACATTCAAAATAAGAAAGATCTCAAGTCAACAACCTAATTTTACAATGTAAGCAATGAGAAAAGAAGAATAAACTAACCACAAAACTACCAGAATGAAGGAGATAATAAAATTAGAGCAGAAATAAATGAAATAGTGACTAGAAAAATAGGAAAAAAAAATCAATGAAACTAAGTTGTTTATTTTTGCAAAGATAAACAAAAGTGACGACATATCTTTAGCTAGGTTAAGAAAAAAAGAGAGAGGACTTGAATAAAATCAGACATGAAAGAGAAAAACATTACAAAGAATTTCTAAGAAATTTTTAGAATTATGAAGGACTACTATGAAAACCTATACACCAAACTGGATAACCTAGAGAAATGCATGAATTCCTAAAAACATAACCACCTACCTAGCCTGAATCATTAAGAAATAGAAAACCTGGGGTACCTGGGTGGCTTAGTCTACTGAGCGTCCAACTTTAGCTCCGGTCATGATATAACAGCTTGTTAGTTTGAACTCTACATCAGGCTCGTTGCTGATATCTCAGAGCCTGAAGCCTGCTTCAGATTCTGTCTCCATCTCTCATTCTGCCCCTCCCCTGCCCGTGCACTGTCTGTCTGTCTCTCCCAAATATAAATAATAATAAAAAAAGAAAACATGACAGACCTAGAACTAGTAAAGCGACGGAAGCAGTAATCAACAATCTCCCAACAAAGAAAAGCTCAGGATCAGATGGCTTTACTCCCAAATTCTATCAAATATTTAAAGAATTAATGCCAATCCTTCTCAAACGCTTCCAAAAAATTGGGGAGAAGGAAACACCTCGAAACTTATTAATGAGGCCTGTATTACCCTGATATCAAGCAACAACAACAAAAAGAAAATACAAATGGCATTTTTCACAGAAGTGGAACAAAAATCCTAAAATCTGTACAGAACCACAAAAGACCACAAACAGGCAGAGTAATCTTGAGAAAGAAAAGCAAGGTTGGAGGTATCATGCTCCTGGATTTTACACAGATACAATACTATGCAGTAATCAAAACAGTATTGTATTGCCATGAAAACAGATACATAGATCAATGGAACAAAACAGACAGCCGAGAAATAAACCCACACATATAAGGCAAATTAATCTATGGCAAAGGAGGCAAGAATATATAATGGGGGAAAGACAGTCTCTTCAATAAATGGCGTTAAGAAAACTGGACAGCTACATGCAAAAAAATTGAAACTCCTCCTTTATCTTATCCATATACAAAAATAAAGTAGAAATGGATTAAAGTTTTGAATATAAGACCTGAAACCATAATGCTCCTACAAGAAAATACTGGCAGTAAGCTATTTGACATCAGTCTTAGCGAAATTTTTTTGGACCAGTACCTCAGGCAATGGCGATAAAAGCTAAAATTGATAAATGAAATCACCTCAAACTAAAAAGCTTTTGTACAGTGAAGAAAACCATCAGCAAAATGAAAATAGAACCTACTGACTGAGAAAAGATATTTGCAAATCACACATCTGATAAGGGGTTAATATCCAAAACTAATATAAAGAACTTCTACAACTTGATATTAAAAATGCAAACCCTATTAAAAATGGGCAGGTGACTTGAATAGACATTTTACCAAAGATAAACAGATGGCCAGTAAGCACATGAAAAAATGCTCAATATCACTGATCGTTAGAGAAATGCAAATGAAAACCACAATGAGGTATCACCTCACACCTGTCAGACTGGCTATTATCAAAATGACAAAAAATAACAAGGGCTGGCAAGGATGTGGAGAAAAAGGAATCTTTGTATACTGTTGGTGGAGATGTAAATCAAGGTAGCCACTATGAAAAAATAGTATGAAGTTTCCTCAACAAACTAAAAATAGAACTACCCTACAATCCAGCAATTACACTTCTGAGTATCTGAGGGAAATGGAAATATCAACTTTTTTTTAATGTTTATTTTTGAGAGAGAGAGAGAGAGAGAGGGAAAGAGAGAGCGCACGCACGAGCAAGTGAGCACATACAAGAGAAAGTGCAAGTGGGAGAGGGGCAGAGAGAGAATGGAACAGAGGATCCTAAGAGGTCTCTGTGCTGACAGCAGAAAGCTCAATGTGGGGTTGAACTCACAACCATGAGATCCTGACCTGAGGTGAAGTTGAACACTTAATCAAATGAGCCAACCAAGTACCCTGAAAACACTAATCTGAAGAGAAATTTGCACCATTATCTTCACTGCAGCATCATTTATAAAAGCCAAACTATAAAAACAACCTAAGTGTCCAGTGATACATGAATGGATAAAGACATGGTACATTATTAAAACATTAAAAAATAAAATTTTGCCATTTGTCACAATATGGATGGACCTAGAGGGTATCATGCTAATAAGCAAAATAAGTCAAACAGAAAAAGACTAATATTATATGACTTCACTTATAAGAGGCATCTAAAAAACAACAGAAATGAACAAACAAAACAAACAGAAACAGACTCACTGANGGGATTCAGAGGTACAAACTTCCAATCATAAAATCAATAAGTCACAGGGATGTAATAAACAGCATATGGAATATAATGAATAATAACGTAATAACTTTGCATGGTAACAGTAAGTAAACTAATCATGGGAATCATTTTTAAAGATCCATGACCTAAATGTAAGACCTAAAAACTATGAAACTCCCAAAAGAAAACATAGGCAAAATCTTGTTAATATTTGGCAAAGATCTCTCAGGTATGACACTAAGATAATAGGAAATAAACCCACAAATTGGATTTCATGAAAAAACAATTTTTAATTTTTTTTAATGTTTATTTTTGAGAGAGAAAGAGAACATGAGCGGGGGAGGGGCAGAAAGAGAAGGAGACAGAATCCGAAGCAGGCTCCAGGCTCTGAGCTGTCAGCACAGAGCCCAATGCAGGACGTGAACTCACAAACTGCGAGATCCATGACCTGGGCTGAAGTCAGACACTTAACCAACTAAGACACCCAGGCGCCCTAAAAAAATATTTTTTTTAATTGGGGATGCCTGGCTGGCTCAATTGGAAGAGCATGTAACTCTTGACTTTAGAGTCAAGAGTTCGAGCTCTGTGTTGGGTGTAGAAATTACATAAATAAGTAAACAAACAAACAAACAATTTTTAAATTGTGCATCAAAAGACACTATCAACAAAGTGAAAAGTTAATCCATAGAAGAGGAGAAAGTATGTGCAAATCATATATATTCATAAGGACTTAATATCCAGAATACATCATAAACTCCTAAAACTAAACAACCTGATTAAAAACTGGGCAGGGCACTTGAATAGACATTTCTCCAAAGATGAACTTGCCAAAATCACATGAAAAGATAGTCAACATCACTAGTCATTAGGGAAATGAAAATCAAAACTACACAAAATACCACTTCATACCTATTAGGATAACTACTATAAAAAACAAACAAACAAACAGAAAACAACAAGAGTTGGCCAAGATCTG
>NW_027531920.1:773169-773652 GCF_008692635.1 Crocuta crocuta
AATACATATATCCACTGTAAAAACAGTATGATTCCTCAAAAAATTAAAAATATAATTACCATATTATCCAGCAACTCCACTTCTGAATATACACACAAAAGAACTGAAAGCAGATTCTCAGAGATTTCTTTTACACCCCCATTCATAGCAGCATTAGCCACAATAGCTAAAGTGTGGAAGTTTTATCTTCCATCAGCAGATGAATGGATAAGCAAAATGTGGCATATACACATACAATAAAGTATTCTTCAGCCTTAAAAAGAAAAGAAATTCTTTACATATAAAGCGTCCAACTATTGATTTTGGCTCGGGTCATGATCTCGCAGTTTGTGGGTTCAAGCCTCACATCAGGCTCTGTGCTGGTGGCATGGAGACTGCTTGGGATTCTTTCTCTCTCCCTCTCTCTCTGCCCTTCCCCCACTCGTGCTGTCTCTGTCTCTCTCGAATAATAAATCAACTTTAAAAAAATTACTGTGGACGGGG
>NW_027531920.1:773817-777789 GCF_008692635.1 Crocuta crocuta
TTTAGTTGGTTGAATGTCTAACTCTTGATTTTGGCTCAGGTCATGAACTCAGGGTCACGGGATCAAGCCCTGCATCAGGCTCCATGCTGAGCATGTAACCTGCTTAAGATTCTTTCTTGGGGTACCTGGGTGGCTCAGTTGGTTAAGTGGCTGACTTCGACTCAGGTCATGATCTTGCGGTTCCGTGAATTCGAGCCCTGCATCGGGCTCTGTGCTGACAGCTCAGAGCCTCAAGCCTGCTTTGGACTCTATGTCTCCTTCTCTCTCTCAGCCCTCCCCTGCTCACGCTGTCTCTTTGTCTCTCAAAAATAAACAAACATTAGGTGCACCTGGGTGGCTCAGTTGGTTAAGCATCTGACTTCCACTCAGGTCATGATCTCACGGTTCATGGGTTCGAGCCCTGCGTTGGGCTCTGTGCTNAAGAAAAAATTTTGTGTTCCAGCTTTGTAAAAACATAATGTTATCATCATTATCTCCTCTTCCATAGATATTCTAGAAGAGGCTGAATGACTTCTCATTCAAAAGTCGTGTTGTCATGCAGGGATTGATCTGCAACTGAAGGTTGACAAGCTATATAGCTTGCAGGCCAAATCCAGCCACCTGTTCTTGTAAATAAAGCTTTATTGGAAAACAGCCACTTGCATTTAATTACAGATTTTCTATGGCTGCTTTTCACACTACAACAGCAGAGTAAAGTAGGTATGACAGAGACTTTATGCCTTACAAAGGCTAAAATGTTTACTATCTTGCCCTTTACAGATAGTTTACTAACTGATCTAAAATAGTGGTTCTCTCAACCACTTGGAGAACTAATAAAAAATAGAGGTCTGGGCTTGCTGGAATAAGGTAAGGTTTGATCTCTATATTTTTAAAAAGTTCTCTACTGATCATTTTTGATTAACAGTTTTATTGAGGTATAATTCCCATACTATATAATGCATCCATTTAAAGTACACAATTCAGTAGTTTTTAATATATTCACAGAGTTGTGCACACATTACCCAGTCAATTCTAAAACATTTACATCATGTCAAGAAGTGCCATACTCAATAGAAGTCTCTCCCCATCTTCCCCAACTCTCCCAGCCCTCAGCAACCACTTATCTACTTCCTGTCTCTATAACTGCACCTATTCTGGAAATACCAAATAAATGGAATGAAACAATATGTGCTCTTTGTGACTGGCTTATTTCACCTGGCATAATGTTTTTAAGGTTCATCCATGTTTAATATGTATCAGTATTTTGTTTCTTTTTATTTTTCTTAATATTTTTAAGTTTTTATTTATTTATTTAAGTTTATTTCTTTATTTTGAGGGGGGAGGGGCAGAAAGAGGGAGAGCGAGAGAATCCCAAGCAAGTTCCGTGCTGTGCAGAGCCCAATGCAGGGCTCAAACCCACGAACCTTGAGATCATCACCTGAGCCGAAATCAAGAGATGGACGCCCAAAAGACTGAGCCACCCAGGCATCCCTTAAATTGTTATTTTAGTTCCAGTTAATGTACAATGTTATATTAATCTCAAGGTGTACAATAGAGTATTTCAACATTTCCATACATTACCTTTTTATTGGCAAATGATATTCCATGGTATGGGTATACCACATTTTGTTTACCTATTCATCAGTTATTAGATATTTTGGTTGTTTCCACATTGAGTATTAAAATAATATTGTTATGAACATTCACATATAAGTGTTTTATGGACACACATTTCCTATTTAACTCAGGAGTGGAATTGCTGGGTCATATGGTAACTATTTAACTTAGTGAGGAACTAACAGACTGTTTCCAAAACAGCTGCACAATTTTACATTCCCACCAACAGTGCATGAGGGTTCCAATTTCTCTATATCCTTGCCAACATATGTGATTATCTGTCTTTTTGATAACAGCCATCCTACTAGTACAAAGTGGTTTCTCACTGCGGTTTTGATTTGCATTGCCCTGATGGCTAATGATGCTGAACACTGTTTCTTCTTTTTATTTTTTTAATCTGCACCTTTATCTTTATTAGGTTGTTTCATGATCAACCATTACATTTTCAATCTTTTTTAAATAATATTTTTAACAACTGAGGTATAATTGTCATATAACATTATATTTGAGGGTTGAACACTGCTTCAAGTGCTTATTCCTAAGTAATTCTAAGGCACCATTAAGAAATCTTTATGTACTTGAAGGTCCTTTTTGACATTAATGGTCCCATAAAAACAAAGCCAGAGAGGTATACTACTCATAGAACTGCATTTGCTCATGCCTTCCTGTTCCACATGACATTGGCCTGTAGGTTAACCTAGGTCTAACTCCTGTTTTATAAAGCCCCAACTATCTTATTTCTTTTTCATTTTAATTCTTTCTCAAAATTTTAATGTAAATTTTAAAATTAACTCGACTTTTGATTGTTTAAATCATTAAGCAAGCAGTTCCATATTCTAATTTGATCAGCATAATGGCAGATATGGTGCTATGTCAATATGGATGGATATAAACAGATATATTCAATATATATTAATGGAAACCTTAAAAAAATGTCAGTCTTTAGAGAAAAGAAAATCAATTCTTCTGTACCTTTCATGATCCATCAGCAGTTTAGCAACCTTCAGACAAAAGTCTAGAGACATGTCAAGATGCAGTATTTCCAAGATAGCTAAAAAAGAGAAAAGATGAAATAATTATATCAGCGTCAATTCTGAGGAATCTTAGTTATTTTCAATAATTTTCCTCTGTTCAAAATCTAATTTCTAAACGTTTGCCATATACCACATCTTGCCTAATAATTTATCAAAATCTTTTGGGGCACCTGGGTGGCTTAGTAGGTTAAGCATCAGACTTCAGCTCAAATCATGATCTCATGGTTCACGGGTTCAAGCCCCATATTTGGCTCCACACTGACAGTGCAGAAACTGCTTGGGATTCTCTCTTTCTCTCTCAAACTAAATAAACTTAAAAAAAATCTTTTTATAAAGTAATGACATCCAACGCTAGAGTGCAGTGAAACAGGTACTCTTCTATGTATGTTAAAGTAACTTGGTACAATATTTTTGAAAAGCAGTTTGGCAATACTATATGCTAAGAACACAGTAGTTAAAAGCTTAAGACTTGTTCATAGCAGCACTCTCAACAATAGTCAAAACATGGAAAGTGCCTAAGTGTCCATCAACGGACCAATGGATCAAGAAGATGTGGTTTATCTACATGATGGAATACTACATGGCAATGAGAAAGAATGAAATCTGGCCATGTGTAGCAACATGGATGGACCTTGAGGGTGTTATGCTGAGCGAAATAAGTCAGGCAGAGAAAGACAAACACCATATGTTTGCACATATAGGTGGATTATGAGGAACTTAATGGAGGACTGTGGGGGAGAAGAAGGGGAAAAATAGTTGGGGAGAGGGAGGGAGGCAAACCATGAGAGACTCTTGAATGCTGAGAACTGAGGGTTGATGGGGGTGGGGTGAGGGGAAGGGGGGTGATGGGCACGGAGGGCACTTGTTGGGATGAGCACCGGGTGTTATATGGAAACCAACTTGACAATAAAATAAGAAAAAAAGCATTTAGGAAAATTTTAAAAAATAAAATATATCAGGCAAAATATAAATCAATAAACTTTGCTTTTTATCTGCATTTTGATAAAAATTGTAATGGAGAATCCTAATCTAAAATTAGTCAACTTTAGGGGTGCCTGGATGGCTCAGTCAGTTAAGCGTCTGACTTTGGCTCAGGTCATGATCTCACGGTTTGTGGGTTCGAGCCCGGCATTGGGCTCTGTGCTGACAGCTCAGAGCCTAGAGCCTACTTCAGGTTCTGTGTCTCCCTCTCTCTCTGTCTTCTCCTGCTTATATTCTGCTCTCTCTCTTGAAAATAAACAAACATTTAAAAATTTCAGTAAAAAAATAAATAAGTTAGGTGATGCCAAATATCTCTCTGGTCTTCCTATACTGTATTGGCTTGAGTAAACCTATTCCTCTT
>NW_027531920.1:777797-778140 GCF_008692635.1 Crocuta crocuta
GCTGAGATGATAACATGACCCAGAGATCCAGAATCCTTTATTTATTTCAGCTTCTGGGGTCTCTTATTGATTAGCTAAAATTTTAGAGGGCACAGAAAGTTTCAGAAGTACTAAATTAGCACTAAATTTAGAGCTACTACTAAATTTGATTATTGTCCTATTTATTACAAATTGTTATTGTTGGGGCACCTGAGTGGTCCAGTCAGTTAAGCATCTCCCTTTGGCTCAGGTCATGATCTCACAGTTCATGAGTTCGAGCCCCTGCTTCAGATCCTCTGTCCCCTTCTCTCCCGCTCCCCTGCTCCTGCTCTCTGTCCCTCTCAAAAAAAAAACCACTAAGGGG
>NW_027531920.1:778245-784361 GCF_008692635.1 Crocuta crocuta
TTATTATACTAGCATATAATTTTATATAGTAAAAATAATGTAGTTTTATAATGTAACTATATTTTTATATAAAATCTAAAGCATGTACACATTAAAAATATTTAGAGTAAATTATTTTTATGACTAAACATAGTTGGTATACTACTAAGTGGCCAGTGTGCATAGACAGACTTTTTGTAGTAGTAACAATAATAATAGCTACAATAACAGGTAACATGTTTTGCACACTATGGACCAGTGTCCAATGCTTTAAATACATTTTCTCACTGGATTCTAAAACTAACACAATGAGGTAGACATTATTATATCTCTTTTAAAGATGAAGAAACTGAAGCACAGAAAAATTCAGTGACTTGCCAAATGACACACAGATATATATCAGGATGTTTACCCTGTGAGGTGTACATTCTAGTCCCTTAAAAATATTAAAAAATAAATAGCAATGTTTATACAAGTGATCATAAAAAGCACAGCACTACAAAAGCTTTTTCTATCCAAGGTTAATCTTTTTTTCATGGTGGTAAACAACTTCAGAAGGGTTGGGCAGCTGCAATTTTTGTTAAGGAAAAAAAAAATGATAATTTGTAGTCAGCTTTTTTTTCTACCTATTAAATTTGCAACTATTCCCTCTTCCTTCTCTTTTTCTTCCTAACTGAAAATTTTCTCCCTTTCTTATGTGATCAATATCCTTCTCAGTCACTGTCAAATTGCACCTATTATTAGCATACCCATAAATAATCTGATATTCAACAAGTTGGTGATGATATTTCAAAACTGTGTGTTCTTCACACAGAGGATACCTTCATGGAGTTCTTCATTGGCTGTTTCATTCTTCAACAGGATTTTCATCTTTAGGAAAATCCCAGCTGGAGTTAAATGTTCCTATTTTAAACAGAGAAATCACAATGATATTAAAACTATAGAATGTAAAAGACAGTTTTCAAGTAATTGCCTGTTTTGTTCAATCATAGCAGAATACCTCATGATCAAAGAAAATCAAAATTATAAAAGGTCAGGTTCTAAAATCCAGCTTCTCCCTGAGGATATTTTCTGATATTTTATTCAATCTAAATGAAATAATACAAGGAAAAATAAACACATTTGATTGAGTGGCAAGCATTTAACGGTAGTTCAACAAACTGACTAAATATAAGGCTATATTCTTATCCTTGTAAGCAAAATTCAATATAGTCAATTATATTTGCTTTCTTTTGAGATTTTAATAACAAGGTCCTTTGGACACATGGTTGAATGAAATGAAAATATACTGTCTTCCCTATAGGACATGTCTGTCAGATTTACTATTAATAACAACATGCTCTCAACAGTTTTTCCAAATCCTTATTAGCTGGTTCTATGCTATCTGTGGTTTCTTGCTTAGTTCCACTTTTGCCTGACAGGACACATCTTTACACAGCTGGCTAAAATTAAAAGTGCAGTCTAGGCCCGAAGAAGAGAAACTTTTGCTCTACAAAGCCAATCAGCCTCTACATGAGCACTGTACTCAGCTCTAAACATGGCAAATAATTACAGCAATTTATGTGTGCGATGCCTTAAGAATGGAAAGTTAGGGAAAGTATGCACTTGTATTAAGAGGTTTTGCAAATATAGATGACATCAATACAAATAATAAGCTGAGGCTGCAAATTTTAATTTATTGCATTACCTCATTTCCTAAAAGAAACGTTGGAATAGGTCTTGGATTCAATCCCATTTTACCTTCAGAGATGTACATATCTTCCAAATCTTGGCAGGATCTGTTTTTCTTCAGTCTACTACACTCACACATGTTGACATTCTGGTTTTCTCTTGGATTTCATTAACAACTCCAGAGAATGGACAACACTTTGCTTTCACTGTATAATCATCAATTCACTTGTATAACATATGCACTATAATGTCTATCCTTGTCTCCTGAAATTACACTTTCAGAAATCATAACTACCTGTTAAATCCATCAGCTTTCTCCCTGTAATTAATATCCTTGTCTTTTCTGTAACTTTTCTCACTGTTGTTTCTCACTGTATTTCACCCACCCCCGAACCCACCTCCCCTCTGGCAAGCACCCAGGAAAAAAAAAAAGAAAAAGAAAAACATAGAGCTCTTAATATGAGAGAAGCATTTTTGTTTTACCTGGTATCATCTGTGAATTATGACTAAATCAAAGAAATTTAATTATACTTCATTTTTTACTGAATATAAAAGATACCATCAAGGGGCACCTGGTGGCTTGGTTCATTAAGCATATGACTTTGGCTCAGGTCATGATCTCAGTTTGTGGGTCCAGGCCCCGCGTCGAGCTCTGTGCTGACAGCTCGGAGCCTGGAACCTGCTTTGGATTCTGTGTCTCCCTCTTTCACTGCCCCTCCCTGGCTCATACGCTAGCTAGCTCACTCTCTCAAAAATAAACATTAAAAAACACCACTATTTTCTTTTTTACTTCTAATTTTCCATTATAATGCAATCTGCATATCATAAAAAAAGAAAGAGCGGGGTGCCTGGTGGCTCAGTTGGTTAAGCGTCTCACTTCAGCTCAGGTCATGATCTCCCAGTTCTTGGANTGTGTCCCCTCTCCCACTCGCACTGTCTCTCTCAGTCTCTCAAAAAAAATGTTAAAAAAATTTTTTTTAAATATAGAGCAAATAAATTAAAATGTTAACTTTTTAATGTTTTTTAAAATTTATTTTTGAGAGAGAGAGCGAGCGAGCAGAGGAGGGTCAGAGAGAGAGGGAGACACAGAATCTGAAGAGAGGCTCCAGGCTCTGAGCTGTCAGCACAGAGCCTGACGCGGGGCTTGAACCCACAAACCATGAGGTCATGACCTAAGCCCAAGCCGGACATTCAACCGACTAAGCCACCCACATGCCCCCAAAATTCATTAAGTTAATATGCAAAAGTAAAAACCTTTCATACCTTGTTGGCTAGGTTTATAGCATGGAGAGCCTTATCATAATATCCTCTGTCATTCCAATCCAAATAGGCAGTGGCTAGTAACCGCAGAACTTTAGCCTAAAATTAAAAATAGAAAAAGCACTCAGTTGAGGGTTAAATTGCAATACAACAGCTGCCTACCACTTACAAAGTGACAGGCATCTTCTCAAACTTAAGTCATTATTATGAAATAGCATTTCCTTAGGTAACCACATAGTCTTGGGTTATGTCTCATCATTATGCTGCCCACATCAAATACAGTCTAAGAATTTTATCATAGCTTATTTAAATTTAATACAATTGTGTTAATGATTTTCCTAAGAGCGTTTTAGCATTGAAGTACTTTATTATCACCACTTTAAAAATAAAGGAAACTAAAGCACAGCAATATTTAATTTAATCATCTTCCCACCTATTGTATAGGCAGCACTGCATTAAGCCTCTATCGAAAGAGATAAATAGAAAGACACAATCCCTCTCTCAAATATGTTACGGCCTACTTGGGATTAACCAATTGGACTAAGAGCACACATACCATCATTTTTATAGGGACACATATACTTTGCTGTAGAGAAGATTTCTCCCAACTCAGCTAAGTTTTTAAATTAATAATGTATTCCTGAATTAAGTCAGTTTCTCCAGCTAGGTTTACATTGATAAGGGGAGTAACTCTGGTCAGCACTGATATATTTAACTACAGATTTAGATTTTGAAAGAAGGAGCTCTATTTCACAAAAGAATCTACCTCTAAATATAATGAGGACAGTGGTACCAAGAAAAGATAATCTTAACATATTAGAGCTCTGTAAATCTAGAGAAATGGTAGTGTGTCCTATTTCTGAGTTTTTAAATTCAAAAAATTAAGATGGATCAAATAAGATGTATACAATGTACTTAATATCATTATTATTATTATGGAACGACTCTCAACTTCTAAACTCCCCCAAGGACTTTTATGGAGTAAATATGGCATCTCTAAGAAAAACTGTAACTATTTTATAATACTAAAAGGTCAAATAACCAGAAAGATGTAACAACATGAATGAATCTCAAAACCATTATGTTAAGGAAAAGAAACCATACATAAAACAGTAGATACTATATGATTCCATTTATACAAAGTTCAAGAAAAAAAGTAATCTACAGCCACAGAAGTCAAAATAGTGGTTTTACCTTGGTGTTTTGAATGGCTATTAACCAGGGCCAAGGGAACTTTTGAGGTCATGGAAATTTCTGTATCTTGAACTTTATGGTAGTAACAAGACTATGTAGACATATTAAAATTTATCAGGCTGTACACTTAAGATTTGTACAATTAAAAAAAAGATTTGTGAAATTTAGTATTTATAAATTATACTTCAATAAAGTACTGCCAGCATGAAAGAAAAACTACTTTATGATCTACCTCATAATCTTACTTCTCCATACTTCACAATATGAGTATTACGTTTCAATCATGCTTAACTCCTGTAGTCTTATACCTCTATTCCCTCCTCTTCCAGACATCATCTCAACTTGGTCCTTTGCCTGATATCCCCTTCTCTCTCCATTTTCACTGTAGGGACCCCATCTACTTTTCATGGCCTTCCTACCAGGAGGTTTTTTCAGCTACTTCAGCAGCCCTGACATTTCCCTTTACTATACTACACAATTTATCACTTATGTTTCCCAATTCTTTCACTAATACTAGTTTTTTTTTTTTAATGTTTTATTTATTTCTAGGAGACAGAGAGAGAGACAGCGTGAGCAGGGGAGGGTCAGAGAGAGAGGGAGTCACAGACTGAAACAGGCTCCAGGCTCTGAGCTGGGAGTCAGCACAGAGCCCGACGTGGGGCTCGAACCCACGAACCACGAGATCATGACCTAAGTGAAAGTCAGACACTTAACCGATTAAGCCACCCAGGTGCCTCTAATACTAGTTTTTAAAATCTATTTTTGAAACTTTAATTGAAGTATACAATACATACAAAAAAGTTCAAAAATCTCAAGAGTACAGCTCTGGATTTTCACAAAGTGAGTACATGTATGATAACAACACAGAAATTAAGAAATAGAACTTTAATAGCAACAGGTTCACCGCAAGACTCTCTTTGACACGATTTCCAAACAAGAGTAACCAATACCATGTACATTTTAGCTCTACTTGCTTTTGGCATTTACATTTATGGAATCATACAGTATATACTACTTTATAAATTGCTGTTTATTCAACATTATATGGGAGAACTATCATTGCAATTATTATAGCTCATTACTCTCATTCCTATATAATATTCCATGTTACACTATAGCAATGTTTTTATTATTTTTGTGTTAAAATACACATAAAATTGACTATCTTAAACCATTTTTTAGGTGTATGGTTCAGTAGTATTAACTATATTCACACTATTGTGCAAGCATTACCATCATATACCTCCAGAACTCTTAATCTTACAAAATTGAAACCCTGCATCCATTAAACAATAGGTCCCTATGTTCTCCTCCCTCCAACTCTTTCAACTACCATTTTACTTTATGTCTCTATAAATTTGACTACTCAAGATACTGCATTTAAGTGAAATGATATAATATTTGTCTTTTTGTGATTGGTTTATTTCACATAGAATACTGTCCTCAGGGGGCATCTGGTCTGGCTCAGCCAGTTAAGCATCCGACTCTTGATTCAGCTCAGGCATGATCCTAGGGTCTTGGGATCGAGCCCCATGTCAGGCTCTGTGCTGAGCTTGCAACCTGCTTGGCATTCTCTCTCTCCCTTTCTCTCTGCTCCTCCCCTGCTTATACTTTTTCTCTTCTCTCTCAAAATAAACAAACATTAACAAAAATAATACTATCCTCAAGGTTCATCTATGTTGTAGTATATGTCAGAATTTCCTTCCTTTTTGAGGCTAAATAATATCCCATTATATTCACTTGTATTAGTTTTACCCTTCAAACATAAGCTTTTTGAGGGTAGAGGTCATGTTTTACACTTCTCTTTTATTCCCCATCTATCACATTGCTAGATGTGTATAGGTATTCAGTTATATTTTGATATATTGTAATGATAAGAAAGATGAATATTCAAACAAAATTCCATTTTGCTATGGTATATATTTTAAATTACTTTTATATCAGATTTACTTAATCATATTTTACTAGATTAAATATTAAAACACCAAGCACATTCTATATGGGTAGTTAAG
>NW_027531920.1:784506-784725 GCF_008692635.1 Crocuta crocuta
GTTAGTTTCTATTAGTCTGTGAATTTTACAGAAACTAATGTACTAAGATATTAATGATGTGCCCAAAGGATAATCCCCTCACAAAGGGAGGGATAGACTTTTATAATTTAATAACAATAACATAAAATGTATTTCTTCAACCTACTTCTGCAATACTTAACATGATCCTTACCAACATTTCTGGCGGAATAGTATTCTTATCCATCTTCCCAATATCAT
>NW_027531920.1:785152-786569 GCF_008692635.1 Crocuta crocuta
GCTTTGGCTATCATTAAAAAAAGGAAAAAAAATATATTCATTTCAAATTATATTTATAAGATTATATATCACTAAGAAGACATGGTATAATTATACTTTATTCCAACTTTTCTATTTTGCACTACAACATATTATTAGCCAATTAATACAAGAATATCAATTATATAAAGCAATACTTTCAAGCTGTAAAAAAACACAATTTCCGGGGCGCCTGGGTGGCTTAGTTGGTTAAGCGTCCGACTTTCGCTTAGGTCATGATCTCGCGGTTCGTGGGTTCGAGCCCCGCGTCGGGCTCTGNTTTACATGTGTACATAAGCTCTTACTCAATAAGCACATTTTAAATTCTAAGAAATACAAATATATTTTTAAAATGAAACAAAATACAGGAGTTTTCACAGAAACAAATGTTTTAGCAATATTTATTAAGCTTCACAACACCCTCGTGAGGCACTATTAGTTCCATTTTGCAGCTGAATGAACCAATTTATCAGTGAAGAGATTTCTAATATATCCTAGATTGGTACTGAAAATTAGAGTGAAGGGCTGGGAAGTAGTGAAATATGATTTCCAGTCTATGCTTTAATTAGCAAACCATATTATCTATGGGACATTCTGATAACCACAAAAAATATATTAATATGAGCCTCACGGTTTTAAAACCTAAAACTTAAAAAGCAAAACAGAGATTATTCACCATAAAATTGGTATTCCAAGGAAAGATGTCAGAAAAATTTTCGTGAGCTGAACCAAATTGAAGACATTACTTTGAAATATTCCTTCTAAAAAAACTCTAAAAGATTCAGAATTACCAAACTGAGTTTTCAGATCACTAACAAGAATACAACATGAGCCTAGTTATTCTAAGCTCTATCTCATAGAGGTCTCCTTTGGTATATTAAACCTACTTCCTGTTTTTAAAATAACCAAGGGATACAGGAGTGCTGATGCATAGGGGCACATGTACCCCAATGTTCATTGCAGCACTCTCAACAATAGCCAAAACATGGAAAGAGTCTAAATGTCCATCAACTGATGAATGGATCAAGAAGATGTGGTTTATCTATACAATGGAATACTACACGGCAATGAGAGAGAATGAAATCTGGCCATGTGTAGCAACATGGATGGACCTTGAGGGTGTTATGCTGAGCGAAATAAGTTAGACAGAGAAGGACAGATACCATATGTTTGCACATATAGGAGGGGAGAGGAAGGGAGGCAAACCATGAGAGACTCCTGAATGCTGAGAACAAACTGAGGGCTGATGGGGTTGGGGGAGAGGGAAAGGGGGGTGATGGGCACGGAGGAGGGCACTTGTTGGGATGAACACTGGGTGTTATATGGAAACCAACTTGACAATAAACTATTTTTAAATAAATAAATAAATAAAATAAAATAAAAACAGTAAAGGTAAAAA
>NW_027531920.1:786632-788487 GCF_008692635.1 Crocuta crocuta
TGGTACAAGGAGCTCTTTGGACCCTCTCCCTAGCGAAACTACCATTTGCCTAGAAAAATCATTAAAACAAACAACCAGTTAAAGTCTCTGGAAATCTTCCGAAGGGCATATGGCAAATGGAAAAATATTTCTGTAAAAACAAAACAACAACAACAAAACAACAACTAAATCTCAGTAAGAACAGTGAGAGTCTGTGGCATTTAAGTCACAATCTGCTCCTATCCACACCAGCTCCCTGTGATGAAAACTACTCCAGATGAGTGCTGTCAAGAAGGTAGTAATTCCCTTTCCCTACAGCTCCTAGACTCCTAGGCTATGGTTTCACCTAGGATGGGCAGACTGCCAGCCTGTCTTATCCTCTCCGGACCTGTGCTGTGGAGGTACTATTCTGGGCGGGCACAGTTAGAGGACAGGGTCTTCCTTTCCCCACCCAGTTTTCACTCTTAGGGTAAGGCCTCTTTCCCTACGGGTGACAGGTCCCAGTGGACCCCGAACACCTTCAACCAGACTGACTCATTACGCAGAGGTTCCATGACAGGAGGGCATGCTAAGAAGATCAAAGGTTACAAATCTCCCCAACATCCACTCTTATACCAGAAAGAGCAAACCATGCTCCAACCACCAACTCCAGTAGTGTGGCATACACTCCAGGGGGAGGAATAGGCAATAAAGAAAAGGAGCTCACCATCTATGCCTGGGAGGACTGACTTATTTGGAATGGAACAAAAAGTTCCTGCCTGAGGGCACTGTCAAAACAAAGGAAATCTTGGTGGTGAGCAATTTAGGAGGGGGTTGGTAGCTCCGTGATAAGAGTAGCAACAAGTAACATAGCAGACTAGCAAGAATTTTAACAGAGAGAACCAGGAAAGGGAACAGCCAAGAAGAATAATATGGGAGGTCACACTCATCCCTGGGGATACAGAAGGCCATGCATATGCTCTAGCTGAACCCCCTCAAGAGCTATCAGAAGGATATGTGAGGCAGACTAGAAAGCATTCCTCAAGGCACACAGAGATACATCAACAAAGAGCCCTAAGCCTGGGGCGCCTGGGTGGCTCAGTCAGTTAAACATCCGACTCTTGATCTCAGCTCAGGTCTTGATCTCAGGATCGACATACAAGCCTTGCACTGGGCCCCACACTGGGAATGGAGCCCGCTTAAAAAAAACAGAACAACCCTGAGCCTGGGTGGCTCAAGTGGCTTAAGTAGAACCTCTTACCAAACACTGAAAATTTAACTACTCTGATCCAAGGTAAGGAAGCCAAGCTTAAAATTCAAATCACACTTCCAGTTTTCGGTTTCACATGTAAGGAACTTGGAAGTCACTACTTCATCCTAACAGGTAAAAAGCTGTAAAGACTAAAAAATCAATAACTCTTCTTGGATCCCTAAGAGAGGAGAGGACAAAGGGCAAACCACTGGCCCCCACAATGGAGAGTTGGACAGGCAAATACAAGGAACTGTGGCTTACCACAGGAGGGACTCACCAGTGGAAACTGCTAAGGGAACAGAGCTGAGGCAGGAAATTGTGAACTATAATTGACAGATTGCTGGAGGCTCATTGTGAATAAGTCTGAGAATTTAAAACTCTAGGAAAACATAGTCTTAGGGGGGATACCCACAATATGGTCAGATTTACCTCCAGGAGCTCAAGAGGCCCCTAGTAAATATCATAGAAAATCCTCTTGGGCTATGTCAGAAATTGATGATAAGGAACCAATCTGTTCTTAACAAGGCCTGCCTTCAAGGGAAACTAGTTAACTACTGTCTAACCTCCTGGGGTATTATCAGAGCCTACCTAACCTGGTGAAGAGAAATACTCAACCCTAGACTACTCTAGCCATGCTGTAGCATG
>NW_027531920.1:788493-791569 GCF_008692635.1 Crocuta crocuta
TAGTAAACATATGTGAAGTTCACAATTCAGAGGCATACACTCACCAAAAGACTAAGAAGTAAAACAGGACTACAGAACTCTTACCCTCCCCCAACACCTAACCACCACATTAATAAAGACCTATTTATAGCAGTTCCTTTTACCCAGTACAACATGTCAAGCTATTAAGAAAAATTACAAGGAATACCAAAAGGCAAAAAGAAACACAATTTGAACAGACAGACCAAGCACTGGAACCAGATATGGCAAGGATATTAGAATCATCAGTCCAGAAATTAAAATAAGACAGATAGGCAATGTAAGCATTGAGATGGAGATTCTAAAAAAGAACCAAAAAGAAATGCTAGAACTAGAAAAGACTGTAAATGACATGAAGAATATATTTGATGGGCTTTTTAATATACTGGATATGGCTATTCTTGAAAACAGAAAAGCAAAGAGAAGACTGAAAAAAAAAACCCAGAATAGAATATCCAAAGACTATGGTACACCTACAAAAGATATAACGTCAGTATAATGGGAATACAAAAAGGAGCCAAAAGAGAGAAAGAAACAGAAGTATTTTGAAACAATAGTGAATGAGAATTTCCCTAAATTAATGTCTGATATCAAATGACAGATCCCAGAATCTCAGAGAACACTAAGCAGTATAAATACAAAAAAAAAATCACCCTAGGCATATCATTTTCAAATTACAGAATATCAAAGATAAAGAAAAAATCCTTAAACAAGCNAAAGCAAAGAGAAGACTGAAAAAAAAAACCCAGAATAGAATATCCAAAGACTATGGTACACCTACAAAAGATATAACGTCAGTATAATGGGAATACAAAAAGGAGCCAAAAGAGAGAAAGAAACAGAAGTATTTTGAAACAATAGTGAATGAGAATTTCCCTAAATTAATGTCTGATATCAAATGACAGATCCCAGAATCTCAGAGAACACTAAGCAGTATAAATACAAAAAAAAAATCACCCTAGGCATATCATTTTCAAATTACAGAATATCAAAGATAAAGAAAAAATCCTTAAACAAGCTAGAGGAAAAAAATACCTTATCTATAAAAGTACAAAAATCATAATTACAAGAGAATGCAGTGAAATATTAAAGTGTTGAGAGAAAAATACCACCAACCTAGAATTCTGAGCCCTAAGAAAATATCATTCAAAACTAAAGGAAAAATAAAGACTTTCTCAGATAAACAAAAACTGAGGGAATTTATTGCTGGTAGACTGGCCTTACAAGGAATGTTAACTGAAGTTCTTTAGAAAGAAGGGAAATGATATAGGTCAGAAACTCAGATCTACATAAAATAAGGAAGAGCATCAAAGAAGGAATAAGTAAAGGTAAAATAAAAACTTTCATCTTTCTAACTCTTAATTTTTCTAACAAAACAATTTGAAATAATTGCAACAATATATTCAATTATGTATAATTGTTTATAGATNAAATAAATGACAGCAATGATACAAATGGATGGGAAGGGGGAATTCTGAAGAACTCTTACAAATTACTGACACTACCCATGAAGTGGTATAGTGTTACCTGAAAGTGGACTTGGATTAATTGTAAATGTATATTGCAAACTCTGGGAAAGCCACTAAAAAAAGTGAAAATAAAAAGAAATGCGGCACCTGACTGGCTCAGTCAGTGGAGCATGCTACTCTTGATCTCAGAGTTGTGAGTTTGAGCCCAACATGGGTATAGAGATTACTTAAAACTAAAATCTTAAAAAAAAGTAGTATTNTAAAATAAAAAATAAAACTACAAACTACAGTAGGAAAAAAAACACAAGGGCAACAAATAGAAAACAGTAATGAATATGGTAGATATTAATCCAACAATACCAAAACCACTTTGAATTTCAATGGTCTAAATACGCCAATTAAAAGACAGGGACTGTCAAAGTGGATCAAAAAATATACCCCAACTATATGTTGTCTATAAGAAAAACACTTTAAATATAAAGACAGATAAAGATTAAAAGTAAACAAAGAAGAGATATACCATGCTAACACTATCCAAAGAAAGCAGGAGTAGGTATATTAATTTCAGTCAGCAAAATTCAAAGTAAGGGAAAATATTAGGGATAAGGAAGGGCATAACAATGATAAAAGGGTCAAAACTCCAAGAAGACATACAATTCTTAATGTGTATAATCCTAACAGAGCATCAAACTGTGTGAGGCAAAAACTGATTAGAACAGCCAAGAAAAGCAGATCAACTTATCATTGTCGGGTATTTCAACACCACTCTCTCAGAAATAAAACAGGCCAAAAAAAAAAAAAAAAACAGTAAGAACATAGTTGAACTCAACAACACAATCAATCAATTGGATATAACTGACATCTATAGACTACTAACTATATTCAATGACAGCAAAATACATATTCTTATCAAACTCATATGGAACATTTACCAAGATAAACCACATTGTGGGCCATAAAACACACTAACAAATTTATAAGTATTGAAATTATATAATGTCTGCTCTCAGACCACAATGGAATTAAACTAGAAGTAAATAATGGAAAGATAACTGAAAAATCCCCGAATATGTGGAGATTAAACAATACATCTCTAAATAACACATGGGTCAAAGGAGAAATTTCAAAATAAGTTTAAAAATATTTTATCCTGAATTAAAATAAATACACTATTTATCAAAATGTGTGAGATGCAGCAAAAGCAGTGCTTAGAGAAAAATTTATATCACTGAAAATATAGATTAGAAAAGATCTAAAATCAATAATCTAAGTTTCCACCTTAAGTAACTATAAAAAGACAAGCAAATTAAATCCCAAGAAATCAGAAGGGAAAAACTGAGAAGAATTAGAGCAGAAATCATAAAACTGAAAACAAGAAATCAATAGAGCTCAATAGAGTAAAATCTATTAAATCAAAAGCTAGTATCTGAGATAATCAGTAAAACTGATAAGTCTTTAGCCAGGCTCACTAAGAAAAAAAGAGAGTATACAAAATTTTAATACTAGAAATGAGAGGCACCTGGCTGGCTCAGTGGTAGAGCTTGTGACTCTTGATCGTGGGGTTGTGAGTTTGAGCCTGATGTTGGGTG
>NW_027531920.1:791652-792655 GCF_008692635.1 Crocuta crocuta
TAGAGTGGAAATTACTT
This sequence comes from Crocuta crocuta, assembly GCF_008692635.1. Lineage (NCBI taxonomy): Eukaryota > Metazoa > Chordata > Mammalia > Carnivora > Hyaenidae > Crocuta > Crocuta crocuta. The sequence continues at coordinate 791,670 of NW_027531920.1, forward strand.
TTAAAAAAACGAAAAAAAAAAAAAAAAAAAAAGAAAAAGAAAAAGGGAGTATCACTACAGATACCATGAAAATTTTAAGGGTAATAAAGGAATACTATAAATAACTCTATGCCCACAAATTTGATAACCTAGATTAAATGGACCAATTACCTGAAAGATACAAGCAGGGGCACCTGGGTGACTTCAGTCAGTTAAACATCTGACTTCGGCTCAGGTCATGATCTTACAGTTTGTGGGTTCCAGCCCCATATCAGGCTCTGCGCTGACAGTGCAGAGCCTGCCTCAAATCTCTTTCTCTCCCTCTCTCTCTGTCCCCCCCCCCCACTTGTACTGTCTCTCTCTCTCTCAAAATAAATAAACTTTAAAAATGTTTGGGAAAAAGAAAGAAACAAGCAGCCAAAACTCACACAAAAACAAACACTCTAAATAGGTCCTTATCTATCAAAGAAACCGAATCAAAAATTAACAATATTCCAAAACGGAAAGCACCAAGCTCGGTGCTCACTGGTAAATTCTACTAAACATTTAAGGCAGAAATTATGCCAATTCTCCACAATATCTTTATGATAGAAGCAGACGGAATATGGCCTCCCTAAGTCATTCTATGAAGCCAGCATTACCCCAATACCCAAACCAATCAGACATTATAGGAAAACTATGAACCAATACATGTCATGAACATAGATATAAAAATCCTCAATAAAATATTAGCAAATCAAATACAAAAAATAATTTTGAAAAATTATACACAACAACAAAGTGAAATGTATCTCAGGTATGCAAGGCTGGCTCAACATTCTAAAGTTTCTACGAAGTGGCAAAAGATGAGAATAAACAATACAATACTGCAGGACAGGACTGCCACTACACAGTTTTAAGGCTTATTATAAAGTTACAGCAATCAAGATAGTGCATTATTACAGTAATCAAGGAACTGGCTAAAGAAAATACAAATGGATTAGTAGAACAGAATAGAGAGCCCAAAT
>NW_027531920.1:792713-796134 GCF_008692635.1 Crocuta crocuta
CTCAACTTGCTCCTCTGCCTCCAAAAAAAAAAAAGAAATTGGACACAGACCTTCCACCTCTCACAAAAATTAACTCAAAAAGGATCACACACCTAAATGTAAAGTGCAATGCTATAAAACTTCTAGAATATAGGATAAAACCTAAAGGATGATCTTGAGTATTATGATGTCTTTTTAGATACAATACCAAGGAAACAATCTATGAAATAAATGACTGATAAGCTAGGTTTCATTAAAATTAAAAACTTCTGGGGTGTCTGACTGGCTCAGTCAGTAGAGCATACAACTCTTGATCTTGGGGTTGTAAGTTCAAGCTCCAAGTTGGGTACAGAGATTACTTAAAAATACAATCTAAATAAATAAATAAATGATAAAAACTGCTTTGTGAAAGACAGTATCAAGAGAATTAAAGGACAAGCCACAGATTCTGAGAAAATATTTGCAAAAGACATACCTAATAAAGGACTGATATCTAAAATACACCAAAAAACACTCTCAAAACTCAACAATAAAAAGAAAGAAAAAAAATGAACAACTCAATTAAAACATGGTCCAAAGTTCCTAACAAATACCTCACCAAAAAAGAGAGAGATGGCAGAGGCGCTTGGGTGGCTCAGTCAGTTAAGTGTCCGACTTCGGCTCAGGTCATGATCTCATGGTTTGTGGATTTGAGCCCCGCGTTGGTCTCTGTGTTGACAGCTAGCTCAGAGCCTGGAGCCTGCTTCACATTCTGTGTCTCCCTCTCTCTCTGACCCTCCCCTTCTCACGCTATCTCTCTCTCTCTCTCTCAAAAGTAAATAAAATATTGGGGCGCCTGGGTGGCTCAGTCGGTTAAGTGTCCGACTTCAGCTCAGGTCATCATCTCAAGGTTCGTGGATTTGAGCCCCACATTGGGCTCTGTGCTGACAGCTAGCTCAAAGCCTGGAGCCTGCTTCAGATTCTGTGTCTCCCTCTCTCTCTGACCCTCCCCTGCTCACACTGTCTCCCTTTCTCTCTCTCCCTCAGAAATAAATAAAAACATTAAAAATAAATAAATAAATAAAACAATTAAAAATTTTCTTTAAAAACGAAATAGAGATGGAAAATAAGCCTATGAAAAGATGTTCCACATCATATGTCATGAGGAAAATGTAAATTAAAACAATAATAAAATAAATAACAATACACACCTATCAAAATAGCCAAAGTCTAAAACACTGACAAGCACCTAATGCTGGTGAGAATGTGGAGTAACAGAGCTCTCATACATTGCTGGTGGGAATACAAAATTATACAGCCACTGTAAGAGAATTTGGTGGTTCCTTATAAAACTAAATATATTCTTACCATGACCCAGCAATCACACTCCTTGTAAGCTCCACAAAAAACATGGTCACACAAAGATCTGTATGTGGATGTTTATAGTGGCTTTATTCATAACTGACAAAATTAGGAAGCAACCAAGATGTCCTTCAGTAGGGAAATGGACAAATAAACTGTGGTACATCCAGCCAATGGAATATTATACTGCACTAAAAATAAATGAGCTATTGACACAAGAAACCACATGGAAGAAACATAAAACACTATTATGAAGTGAAAAAAGGACAGTATGACAGGATATATACTATATGATTCCAACATTCCAGAGAAGGCAAAACAATTGTTTGTTTGTTTGTTTTTTGCCAAAAAGGTCAGTGGTTGATAGAGTTTAGGGAAAAGGGAGGGATGGACAGACAGAACACAGAGGATTTTTAGGGCAGTGAAACTATTCTGTATGATACTAAAATGTTGTAATGGTGGACATATGTCTTTATACATTTGTTTAAACCTGTAAAACATACAACAGCAAAAGTGAACCCTGAGGCAAACTATAGAGTTGGGGGATTACAATGTGTCAATGTAGGTTCATCCTTAGTAAAAAAAAAAAAATATGCCATTCTGGTTAAGTAATACTGATTAGAATGAGTCTATGAATGTGCAAGATCAAGGAGCACATGGAAAATCTCTGTACCTTCCTCTCAATTGTGTTGCAAATCTAAAACATGTCTTTTTTCAAAATTCAAATTGCACTCATATTTGAGGGTCTGGGAGATTGTGCACATGCCCAAGACTGCCCTCTCAGACATGATCAGAAAAATAACCTAATAGCTATTAGCCCCTGGCAAAATGCACAGCAAAATAATAAACTCACTGAACTATGAAAACAACCTCTAAGTCAAATACACTTTCCAACAGGAAAGAGTGAATATCTAACTGGCTAAGTGGCCTTAAATACAATCTTTGACCAATAAGTAGCTTATGGGGATGCAGAGGTGAAGCCTAGAAAGCCATAGGAAGACAAAAACAAGGGGAAAAACTCTGAGCAGGAACAGTAGAGGTCACATATTGTGAGAAAAAAAAAAAAAAATTAGTCCAGTCAAATGACCAATTAAACAAATGACCAAACAATAAAAAGAACAATAAGTTCCAGAAAGGGGGGAAATTGGTATCCAGACATGCTACAAGATATTATCCAAAATATCTAGTTTTCAACAAAATATTAACAATACATGCAATAAAATAGTAAAGTGTGACTTACACAGAGGATAAAGAGAAGGCAACAGAAACTGACTTTGAGAGGTCCCAGATGTTGCACTTCAATACTTCAAAGTAGCCATTATAAACATACAGTTCATTATGGGCATCTGTGTGGCTCAGTCAGTTATGCGTCTGACTTCACCTCAGGTCATGATCTCATGGTTCATGAGGTCGAGCCCTGCATTGGGCTCTGTGCTGACAGATCAGAGCGTGAAGCCTGCTTCAGATTCTCTGTCTCCCTCTTTCTGTCCCTCCTCTACTCAAGTTCTCTCAAAATCAATAAACATTAAAAGAATTTAGGGAGCCAACCGGAGGCTCAGGCGAGGGCCGCGGCGGGGCGGCAGGGCTGGGTGGGCTGGCACCTGACACCAGGGTGGGCGGGAGTCTGGCTGGATGGAGGCAGACAGAGCGGGGAGCTGGTGGAGAGGTGGGCAGGTGAGAGTGGGGAGGGTTGCGAGGAGACACGCAGCGAGGAGGGAGGGCGCTGAGGCGGCTCGTGAGGGGACCGGGATGGGGGAAGTCTGACGCAGTCACCAGTGGCAGTCCACGAACTTTTTTGAACCCCGAAATAATGTTTTCACTCTGAAAACTGCAAATCGAAATTAATAAGTCTACCACAATAAGTAATCTCTCAACTGGTACATAAGCCATAGATAATGAATTATAGTTGATGTAGGATGTGGGTTCAGTTGATATGTTGTATATAATTTGGAATGGGGCGATCAGGTCTGAGTGTTTAGGACCCTCGGAGGTCCTGAAATGGCCTTGGACCGAGAAGGGTTTGGGATGGAGGCGAGGAGGTAGTGTCAGAGCTGGCTTGCCTTTCTAGGGATACCAAGCCCAAGGCCTTAGCCCCTGGGAG
>NW_027531920.1:796299-796751 GCF_008692635.1 Crocuta crocuta
GTAGAAATTCTGAAGTTGAAAAGTACAAGAACCGAAATGAAAAATGCACTAGAAAGCCTCGATAGTAGATTTGAGCAGGCAAAAAAACATATAAACTTGAGGAGAGACTGATAGTGATTATACAAATCTGAAGAAAAACAGGGAAAGAGTGGGGAAAAAAAGAAGAGCTTCAAAGATGTGTCAGACATCATTCAGCATTAAACAACATATGCAAAGAGTACCAGAAGGAGAAAAGCAAGAGAAAGGAATAGAAAATATATTCAAAGAAATAATGGTTAAAAACTTCCAAAATTTGATGGAAAACAATAATCTACACATCCAAGAATTTTAATGGATTCCAAGTAGGATCACACATACACAAACAAATCCATGCCCAGATACATCATGGTCCAGTTACTGAAAGTCAAAGATAAAGAGAAAATCTTGAAAGCGTTAGAGAAAAATGACTAGTC
>NW_027531920.1:796953-797118 GCF_008692635.1 Crocuta crocuta
AAAAACTGTCAAGAATTCTGTTTCTAAAGACATTATTTTTCAAAAGAAGACTAACTACATTCCCAGGTAAACAAAAACTGAATTTCCTGCTAGCTGGTCTGACTTAAAGAAATACAAAAGGACATTCTTCAGGCTGAAAGCAAATGACCCAAGACAATAATGTGA
>NW_027531920.1:797253-800662 GCF_008692635.1 Crocuta crocuta
GTTAACCTAAATCTACAGGAATAAATGAAGAAAACCAAAACTGATGAGAAGGCTAATATACAAAGATTCTATAAAAATATTTATGTCCTCCTTTTTTCTCTAGTCTCCTTTAAAATATATGATTAGGGACGCCTAGGTGGCTCAGTCGGTTAAGCGTCCAACTTCGGCTCAGGTCATGATCTCACAGTTCATGGGTTCGAGCCCCGCATCGGGCTCTGTACTGACAGCTAGATCAGAGCCTGGAGACTGCTTCACATTCTGTATCTCCCTCTCTCTCTGACCCTTCCCCGTTCATGCTCGCTCGCTTGCTCTCTCATGGAAATAAATAAAACATAAAATTTTTTNTCAGAAATAAATAAAAACATTTAAAAAATTTATAAAAAATTAAAAAGTAAAATATATAAGATTATATGAAGTAATAATTGTAACCATGTATTGTTAAGTGTTTAAACATATGTAGGGAGAGGGGAGGGGAAGGGAGCTGATGGGCATAGGGGAGGGCACTTGTTGAGATGAGCACAGGGTNTTCTAATAAATTAAGATGTATAATTGTAAGCCCAAGAACAACCATAAAGAAAATAAACACATAATTTTAAAAATTAAACAATTTAAATGGTATACTATAAAACATCCATTTACAAGACCAAGTTAAAGNTTATTCACAATAACAAAAAAGATGGAAATAATCCAAGTTGTCATCACCTGGTGAATGGATAAACAAATTGTGGTAAATCCATTAAATGGAGTATTATTCACCCATAAAAAACCACTGATACGTGCTACATGGATGAACACTGAAAACATTATTCTAGTAAGCCAAACACAAAATGACAAATAATATATGACTTTACTCATGAGGAACCTAAAATATACCAAGACATAGAGATAGAAAATAGAATACAGGTTACTAGGGGTGGGAGGAATGGGGAGTTACTGTTTAATGGGTACGGAATTTGTTTAGGATTATGAAACCATTCCAGAAACAGACAGTGGTAATGGTTATACAACACTGTGAGTGTACTTAATGCCACTGAATTGTATACTTAAAGATGATTAAAACGGTAGTAAACTTTATGTTATGTATATGTTACCACAATAAAATAAATTATTGGTAAAAAAAAAAAAGAGGGAATGAAGTTCTCATACATGCTACAACATGGATAAACTTTGAAAATATTCTCCTATGTGGCGTCTAGGTAGCTCAGTTGGTTAAGAATCTGACTCTTGATTTCACCTCAGGTCATAATCTCACAGTTCCTGAGTTCAAGCCCCACTTTGGGCTCTCTGCTGTCAGGTCTGAACCTACTTCAGGTCCTCTCTCTCCTCTCACTGCCCCTTGCCCCTCTCAAAAATGAACATTTAAAAAAGAAAATACTCTCCTAAGTGAAATAGGACACAGAAAGACAAATACATAAAGTAGATTAAAGAAAACTAGGGACTGGGGAAGGGGGAAGGAGGAAGGTGGAGCTAATGTTCAAAAGTTAGAGTTTCTGCTTAGGGTGATGAAAAAATTTCTTGAAATAGATTATAATAATGGTTGTACAATACCAGGAATGTAATTAATGTCAAATGTTGTATAATTAAAATAGCAAATATTATGTTATATATATTCATTACCACAATAAAAATAAATTCATTAATTCTCAAAAGATATTCACTTAGGAGAATAAAAAGTAAAGGAGGAAAAAAGTATTTGAAATAGGTAGTCATGAGACATGCAGAAAACAAAAAGAAAGATATCGGATATAAATCCAACAATAATGTCAACATTAGAAAGATGAATGGATTAAACAATAAAATCAAATGGCAGAGATTTCAGACTGAATTTCTTAAAAATATACAACTATATGCTGTTGACAAGAAACACACTTTAAGATTCAAATACACAAAGAAGTTGAAAGTAAGGGATGGAAAAAGATATACCATGTTAAACAGTAAGAGCTGTTAAGAGCACTAACAAGAGTGGCTACACCAATATTAGACAAAATTGACTTTAAGACAAAAATAATGTTACCAGCGATAGAGGGATATTTTATAATGATAAAAGAGCTAATCTATCAGGATGATAGAACAATTATAAACATATATAAGCCTAACGACAAAGCCCCGAAAATACACAAAGCAAAAGTTAACGAAACTGAATCAAGAGCTACATAATTCAACAATGACAGGTGAGGACATCAATACCCCACTTTCAATAACAGAAGTAGGAAGAACATCAAAAAGGATAGAGAAGACTTGAACAACACTATATACCTACTAACATAACAGACTCCAGCTTCTTCTCAAGTGCACACAGAACATTCTCCAGAATAAAACATATTAAAAAGCCTCAGTAGATTTAACAGAATTGAAGTCACAGGAAGGATGTTATCCACCCTAAGTGAAATTAAATTAGAAATCAAATAGATATGTGGAAATTAAACACACTCCTAAATAATCAATGAGTCACAAGAGAAATTAGAATAAATTCCCAATATAAAAGAGAAATTAGAAAACATCTTGAGCTGAGTGAAAAGGAAAACACAACATACCAAAACTTATAGGATGGAAAGCAATGGTTAGGAGAAATTTTATACCTATAAGTAATACTGAAAGAGAAGTTAAGATCTCAATTTTCCATATTAAGAAAATGGAAAAGAAAGAGCAAACTAAATCTAAAGCAAGCACAGAGAGGGAAAGTCATAAAGATTACAAGAGAAATTAAATGAAATAACCGGAAAACAATAGAAAAACAACAAAACCAAAAGTTGACGGTTTGAAAAGATCCAACAAATTGACAAACTTTTAGCTAGACTGACCAAGAAAAGAAGAGAGAAGACCCAAATTAGTCAAAATCAGGAATCAAAGACAGAACATCTGACCTCTGGAGAAAGACTATTCCTAAAAGACTGGAGATCTAGTGTCCCAACTAGATGCCCCTGTATAAATATCTCTAAGTATACATTTCCCTATCGACACAAGATGAAATTGATCAATACCAGTCATTTTCAAACTGGAAGCAAGCTAATCATTTTTTTCAAACAAAATCTTACAGGGGCGCCTGGGTGGCTTAGTCGGTTAAACGTCCGACTTTCGCTTAGGTCATGATCTCGCGGTTCGTGGGTTCGAGCCCTGCGTCGGGCTCTGTGCTGACAGCCAGCTCAGAGCCTGGAGCCTGTTTCAGTCTGTGACTCCCTCTCTCTCTGACCNAAGGAGATTCTGAAGCTGTTCTGGAGGAACCGGAAATCACCACAGAATATAGTTCCTAAATTACTCAACTAGATGATCTATAAAGATTCTTACAGCTCTAAAGTGTTATCTTTAGTAAATTATCCTCTTGTTAAAATTACTGTTATACAGGGGCGCCTGGGTGGCTCAGTCAGTTAAGCGTCCAACTTCGGCTCAGGTCATGATCTCACGGTTCGTG
>NW_027531920.1:800753-801638 GCF_008692635.1 Crocuta crocuta
TCCAAATGGTCAATTATCAAAAAAAAAAAGTTGCTATTATACAATTCACTCTATTTCCACAAGATGGTGCTAATACATTCCAGTTATCATTAAAATAGGTCTTGTATATGATCATTTGTAGTTAATAATTTTATGATAGTCTATAATTATATAATACCCTCAACTTTCCAAAGTCCTATTATGTCACCTATGTCATCCTCATTACAAGCCTGTGACACAGATAATATTGTACTCATTTTTCAGATAAGGACATTGCAAGCACATTGTTAGATGAGTGACACAAGGTCACACAATTGATTAGTAACAGATGTTCTACTGCTAGCTCTAGCTCTGTGATCGTTCCTTAGATCATTTGCCTGATCATACTGCTGGGACACCTGGGTGGGTCAGTGGTTAAGCATCCTTACTTCAGCTCAGGTCATGATCTCATGGCTTGTGAGTTCAAGCCCAGCATCAGGCTCTGTGCTGACAACTTGGAGCCTGGAGCCTGCTTCAGATTCTGTTTCCCTTTCTCTTTCCTCTCCCGCTCACACTTGCTCACCCCTGCTCTCTCTCAAGTATAAATAAGCATTATTTTTTTTTAAATACTAAATACTATCTAATTCTCAAGATTTTGGGCTGAGAGCTAAAGGAGAATAAAGGGATAAATATTAAGTAGCATTAAAACTGATACAGGGGCCTGGATGGCTCAGTCAGTTGGGTGGCTGACTCAATTTTAACTGAGGTCATGGTCTTGTGGTTTATGGGTTCGAGCCCCACATTGGGGTCTGCACTGACAGTGTGAAGTCTGCTTGGGATTCTTTGTCTCTCTCTCATTCTCTCTTAAAAAAGTAAATAAACTTTAAAAAACTGATACAAATTTTCCTTGAAAAATTTTTATATTGA
>NW_027531920.1:801646-802986 GCF_008692635.1 Crocuta crocuta
TCACTAATATTTGTGCATAAAATACACTTCTATTTCCTTTGGTCTTTCCTTATTAGGAGACCTCTGGTGGGATATGTAGCTGGCACAGTCAGAAGAGCATGAGATACGAGATCTTGGGGTTGCAGGTTCAAGTCCCATGTTGTGTGTAGAGATTACTTAAAAATATAAAGTCTTTAAAAAAAAAAAAAACAGAAGACCTCTGGTGATATATATTCCTATATAACCACAGAAAAGGCTAAGCACTGATAAATAAAAATATCTCATACCTTCCTTACTGTAAACATATTAGCTATTTTTAAGCCCAAAATGGAANTTCCTTACTTTAAACATATTAGCTATTTTTAAGCCCAAAATGGAAATTACTAATCTAGTTCACTACCTCTAAGCATTATGAATTTAGAAAACAGTAGTATAATTTTTGTTAAATTCTCCTCTTTTGATTCCATGAGAGATGCAAGAAGTTTTACAGAAGCAGGAAAAAGACACACTTCACTTTGGGACACAATGTTCAGAGTAAAAACTATTCATAACTAATAGGAAGCAACTCAAATTAGCTACCTATTGAGACAGGTTTTAGATTAGCTTTAGAGAAATTAGAAATGGTGTTAGAAGAAGAGCTCAAAAATTACTCCTCCTCTAACATACTGTCAACCCAATCCAACAAAATCTATCAACACTAAGTCTACGTTGTGGGGCTTTTTAAAGAAAATATAAACTATATGGGTGCCTGGGTAGTTCAGCTGGTTAAGCATCTGACTCTTGGTTTTAGCTCAGGTCATGATCTCCCAGTTCGTGGGTTCAAGTCCCACGTCATGCTCTGCACTGACAGCCAAGGAGCCTACTTGGGCTATTTCTCTCTCTGCCCTTCCACCCTCTCAAAATAAATAAACATTAAAAAATATATATATATAAACTTTAATCATGGTCTCAGAAGAATGCTGAAGAGGGGTGTCTGGGTGGCTCAGTCAGTTGAGTGCCTGACTTTGGCTCAGGTCATGATCTCACGGTTCATATTCGAGGCCNTCAGAAATAAATAAAACATTTTTTTAAAATTTTATAAAAAAAAAAAGAATGAATAAACATTAAATTTTTTTAAAATGTTTTATTTATTTCTAGGAGAGAGAGAAAGACAGCGTGAGCAGGGGAGGGTCAGAGAGAGAGGGAGTCNGCGAAAGTCGGACGTTTAACCGACTAAGCCACCCAGGCGCCCCTAAAATTTTTTTTAAAAAAAGAAAAGAATGCTCAAGAAATCATGCTTTCAGGGAACTGTGTGGCTCAGTTGGTTAAGCATCCGACTTCGGCTCAGGTCATGATCTCGTGGTTTGTGGGTTCGAGCCTCG
>NW_027531920.1:803456-814667 GCF_008692635.1 Crocuta crocuta
TTATTTTTTATAGAACACCTTCATTGTTTTATCCAATTCTCCATGATTTTGTTCAATTCATCTTCTGTTATCTTCTCATCTGTCTCTAACAAGAGATCACCAATTAGAAACTGTCCTATGTATAGTCTTTGGCTTGCTTTCATTCCACTAATATTCCCTATTTACAGTCCATTTTGAAAAAACTCAATCCCTTAAACCCTCCAAATGCATTTCAATAATTGTCATGTCTTCCTTGTCATTTAACATACTAAAAGACCTTTTAAAAACTGTTTGTGTGCACGCCTTGGTGGCTTCAGTAGGTTGAGCATTGGACTCTTGATTTTAGCACAGGTCATGATCTCATGGTTTGTGAGTTCAAGCTCCACGTGGGGATCTGCACTGACAGCACAGAGCTTACTTGCAATTTTTTCTCTCTCTCCCTGTCTCTGCCCCTCCCCCCACTAAAAATAAATGACTAAACGTTTTTAAAAACTAAAATGTTAATACTGAGCATTTAAGAGTGTGGGATTACAATGGACTTTTACTTACCATATATTTTTGCAACATTAAAATTTTTATAATTAGCATATGTATCTCCTTTAATCAGCAAAGAAATCTTTTTTTTAATCAGCAAAGAAATTTTTAACATTTTTACTATATGCATGAGTATTACACTTTCATTTTAATTGTTCTCCCCGACATTTAATTTGCCACAATTAGCAAATAGGTCTTCTTACAGCAAAAGGAAAAAAAGTCAGCCTCCCAGGTATTTCCCAGCCAGTAGCTCCATGTAACATAGTTGAGTTATTTAGAAAAAAACTACTAGACATAAAAAAAAATTATCCATGATTAAGAATATGAATAAGGTTTTGGGATTAAGGTTTCTCCCCTCCCATGGAGAAAAAAAAATCTGTAAAATCTCTGCAGTATATCTGTAACCCCAAAGCCTTTTGAGTTAGCCTTATTTTTATTTGTTTCGTTTCCAGAGCTTCTCTTAGAATACTAGTTAGTTACAGTGTAACTTCTGTATACCTTTTATAAAAAGCCAAATTCAGGATAATATATGTCCAAATTATTAGGGCTTTAAAAGATCAACACTAAATTTAAATTCCACCAGGGTAACTGAAATCCCCTACACCATGGAAGAAAGAAAGTTCTATATCAATAGTCTCTTCCCATCTACTTATACTTGTCTTCTGCTAGGTGCAGACAGAGGAGCTCAATAAGCAAGAAATACAAAAGGAGAAGAGTAGGAGGGAAAATATGTGGGTTTTTAAATTTATTTTTTAATAATCTCTATACCCAACATTGGGCCTGAATCCACACCTCAAGATTAAGAGTCATATGCTCTTCCAACTGAACCAGCCAGGTGGCCAAAAAAAAATGCGTTTTATTAAACAAAAAGAACACTTAAATATTATTTCCAAAGCTAGCATTCTGATTTCAGAGATCTCAAATTTTACATTCAACAGATCTTAACTAAATTTGTCACTGAATACACTGAGCCAGGTACCTTGATGCCTATAATAAAGTAGGCTAAAGGATTCCCAAATTTCATTCATAATTACAGCAGCCTTCCCTTAATCTGTGGCATCTCTAATAAGGACACATGATCAAAAGAGTATGGTAGAAAGCAAGAATAATAGCAGCTGTTATTGAACTTTTCATAGCAAAAGAAGGGAGGGAGAGACAGGGGCGCCTGGGTGGCTTAGTCGGTTGAGCGTCCGACTTTCGCTTAGGTCATGATCTCGCGGTTCCTGGGTTCGAGCCCCGCGTCGGGCTCTGTGCTGACTGCCAGCTCAGAGCCTGGAGCCTGTTTCAGTCTGTGACTCCCTCTCTCTCTGACCCTCCCCTCCTCACGCTGTCTCTCTCTCTCTCCTAGAAATAAATAAAAAACATTAAAAAAAAAAAAAAAAAAGAAGGGAGGGAGAGACAAAAACTGAGAAAGGTCCTGAACTGAGTGAGATGTGTTAACAAGAATTGAGGGCAGAAAAGAACTTCATAAACAATACCCACCACCACCCTTTATGTTCCAGGCTTCTATTTCAACAAATCTAATATAATATAGCAACTTTCATATCTTATTTGTGTAAAACTGTGGTTATTCCTTTTAGACTGAAATGTNTAATTTCAAAAGACTTACTTTCCATGGCCTCCTTCTGGTGTAAAATTTATAGTGTAGGTGCCTAATTAGTAACTATTTATTTCTGCTATATCACCAACTGCTCCCAATAGTCAACACATGGATTATTAAAGCAGAAAGAAAATTGGTTCCAAAGATTAGCAATGTATGATAGAAAACGTAGGTGTTTGCCTTTATGATATAGTTACCTGGGAAATCAGTAAGTAATCCACATTTGATTGACTATGATAAATTTCAGAATAAACTAGGGGACTGGGCCACATTAGGGTTCATTTACTGTAAACAGCAAACACATCTAGAGATAGCAACAACAGCTACCATTTACTGAGGAGTTTTCTGTTTCCCAAGCAAGTTACTGAACGCTCTACAATACATATATCAACATATTTAAGTTGTGTAATTGTAAAAAGTAGGTATCACAATATTAACAATTTCACACCAAAGTCACAGATGATTAAAATTTTGACTGAGTTGATCTAATACTAGAAAAACTATGTATTGTGCTTAAATTCCTATTGTTAATAACATTGATAATTATTTTTTGCCTCTTTTACAACTCATTAAAGCATAATTTTTTAGGGCATTTGAAAATATTTCACCAAGTTATTTTTATATCCCCAAAAGAGGAGAAAAACACAATCCGGCAGAGATTAAAATGATATATAATAACTAGGGCTAGATAAAATTCAAGTTTTTCCTGTTTTCCCCAATCTCATTCTAATTACAAGAACACAAAAGACTCAAAATACAGTTGTTCTCTATTAAATTTATCATATAGATTTTGATGAAAATCTGACTGTGGGTCAAATTATATTCCTAGAAATATAGCCAATAAATACACAGTAAAAATCTGACAGGGGCACCTGGCTGGCTCAGTTGGTTAGGCATCAGACTTCAGCTCAGGTCATGATCTCACTGTCGTGGATTCAAATTACATTGGGCTCCCCCTCTTTCTGTCCCTTCCCCCACCCAAAATAAAAAAAACATTAAACAAATTAAATGAAATCTGTTATAAAACCCATGATAAACTAGTCAGCTCCTTTGGTTATAACTGAAATAATTCAATTTAGTAAAATGTTATTTTATAAAGGTAAAGTGATTTCTACTTGTGTGAAGCAGTTTAAATNGCAATTGCTATAATCTTAAACACCATATCTGAATTTATTTCCTTAATGGCTAATGACATTTTCACTATAGTCAAACTGACCCTGAGAGCATCTCCAAATATCCAGAACTAACCCTATACTGAGAATGGAGAAACAGAACTGATTTGATATATTTCACTCCATAATCCCCTGATGTGCAAAGCACCTTATGTGACATCTCCAGAAAATACATTTTTCACATAAACTCTTTTAACTAGCAATTATTAAGTATCTACTATGTGTCAGAACCAGTGCTGTGCCTGGATATTTGACCAAAGACAGAGTTCTTGTATATAGTTGTTATATTTTTACACTATTTCCTTAATATTTTCAGATTCAACAAAACAGTGCAAATATTAGTATAATACTGATCATATAATAAGTGCTAAATATATACTTATTTGACTGATATTAAAATACCAAAATCACTTAAGACTAACAATTTTAGCTGATCCTGATCTTACTCTCACCCATCTAACCTTACATCACTCTGGGTTTGGCAGACAGCAACATGTACCAAAGCAAAAAATATTGTTTAAATTTCATATTCTTGATGGTGATACAGGAGGAATGAAAGAAGAACATACACTTCCGTTACATCAAGAATGGAATACATTTTCCTATCAACTGGCAACATGTAAGTATAAACAACACATGTTAAATGAATAAATAAATTCAGCTTGTTGGCTTTTGAAGTCAGAGAATGTTTAAATTGACAAAGTCCATATAGTTAAGTATTAACTGAACTGTATGATCATATCCTTAAATTTACATTCATTAATTTTACTTATATTACCTAAGCCAGAAGGAACTTTCTTCATATTTATTCTGCTTGTANATCACAATATTAACAATTTCACACCAAAGTCACAGATGATTAAAATTTTGACTGAGTTGATCTAATACTAGAAAAACTATGTATTGTGCTTAAATTCCTATTGTTAATAACATTGATAATTATTTTTTGCCTCTTTTACAACTCATTAAAGCATAATTTTTTAGGGCATTTGAAAATATTTCACCAAGTTATTTTTATATCCCCAAAAGAGGAGAAAAACACAATCCGGCAGAGATTAAAATGATATATAATAACTAGGGCTAGATAAAATTCAAGTTTTTCCTGTTTTCCCCAATCTCATTCTAATTACAAGAACACAAAAGACTCAAAATACAGTTGTTCTCTATTAAATTTATCATATAGATTTTGATGAAAATCTGACTGTGGGTCAAATTATATTCCTAGAAATATAGCCAATAAATACACAGTAAAAATCTGACAGGGGCACCTGGCTGGCTCAGTTGGTTAGGCATCAGACTTCAGCTCAGGTCATGATCTCACTGTCGTGGATTCAAATTACATTGGGCTCCCCCTCTTTCTGTCCCTTCCCCCACCCAAAATAAAAAAAACATTAAACAAATTAAATGAAATCTGTTATAAAACCCATGATAAACTAGTCAGCTCCTTTGGTTATAACTGAAATAATTCAATTTAGTAAAATGTTATTTTATAAAGGTAAAGTGATTTCTACTTGTGTGAAGCANTAAATTAAAACAAGTATATCTCTTATAACTGTATAAGCCTGTTCTGCAAGACATGGTTCTTTACAGACTGTGATCAATCTTTAGGCTTTGAAAAAGTCTTTTACATAAAAAGTTATTTGCATAAATATTTTGTTAGAGCTATATATACCTGCAATTGCTATAATCTTAAACACCATATCTGAATTTATTTCCTTAATGGCTAATGACATTTTCACTATAGTCAAACTGACCCTGAGAGCATCTCCAAATATCCAGAACTAACCCTATACTGAGAATGGAGAAACAGAACTGATTTGATATATTTCACTCCATAATCCCCTGATGTGCAAAGCACCTTATGTGACATCTCCAGAAAATACATTTTTCACATAAACTCTTTTAACTAGCAATTATTAAGTATCTACTATGTGTCAGAACCAGTGCTGTGCCTGGATATTTGACCAAAGACAGAGTTCTTGTATATAGTTGTTATATTTTTACACTATTTCCTTAATATTTTCAGATTCAACAAAACAGTGCAAATATTAGTATAATACTGATCATATAATAAGTGCTAAATATATACTTATTTGACTGATATTAAAATACCAAAATCACTTAAGACTAACAATTTTAGCTGATCCTGATCTTACTCTCACCCATCTAACCTTACATCACTCTGGGTTTGGCAGACAGCAACATGTACCAAAGCAAAAAATATTGTTTAAATTTCATATTCTTGATGGTGATACAGGAGGAATGAAAGAAGAACATACACTTCCGTTACATCAAGAATGGAATACATTTTCCTATCAACTGGCAACATGTAAGTATAAACAACACATGTTAAATGAATAAATAAATTCAGCTTGTTGGCTTTTGAAGTCAGAGAATGTTTAAATTGACAAAGTCCATATAGTTAAGTATTAACTGAACTGTATGATCATATCCTTAAATTTACATTCATTAATTTTACTTATATTACCTAAGCCAGAAGGAACTTTCTTCATATTTATTCTGCTTGTAGGCTTCTATTCCAAAGTTGTAACAAAGAATATGAAGATATCCAGTCTGTAATATTAAAAAAAAAGTCAGATTCTTGATTTCTTTAACATTAAAAACTCTATAACAGTTCAAGAGTCTTTAAGACATATTCTGTACATCAAAATAGCCACTCTTCCTTATCAAAACCTCCAAAATTATGTGAAGAGAAGCTATAAAATATTCATGTTGAGGCATTAGTTATATATGGAATATACAATACATTACTACTAGAACTTGAAAGGTACTTTGTAACAGGAAATGGGAAACCTAATCATTGCCCAGCAAAAGGGCAACCTCTTTTGTAGGTTGCCAGATCCAGTAAAAGGAATTAGATCTGNGGAATATTTTTAAAGCAAGACAAGTTTTTAAACATTCTAAGGTTTTGGGGTGCCTGGATGGCTCAGTCAGTTTAGCGCCCAACTTCAGCTCAAGTCATCATCTCACAGTTTGTAAGTTCAAGCCTGACATGGGGCTCTGTGCTGATAGTGTGGATGGAGCCTGCTTTGGCTTCTCTATCTCTGTCTTTCTCTGCCCCTCCCCTGCCCCGTCTTGCTCACTCTCTCTCAAAAATAAATTTCAAAAAATTCTAAAGTTTTGAAATACATCCAACACACTGTCTAGTCATAGGGCTTATTTAGAAAATAGCGTAATGAACACTCTTTAACAAAAAAATATTCTTTTTTTTACTGTTTATTTACTTTTGAGAGAGAAAAAGAGATACAGTGTGAGCAGGGGAGGGGCAGAGAGAGAGAGGGAGACACAGAATCCAAAGCAGGCTCCAGGCTCCAAGCTGTCAGTCAGCCCCAACACGGGGCTTGAACCCACGAACCGTGAGATCATGACCTGAGCCGAGGTTGGAGGCTTAACCAACTGAGCCACCCAGACACCCGCACAACAAAAATATTCTTTACATAAATTACCACTAAGATAAAAGTAGAAATGAGTATGTGAATGGTGCCATAGGAAAATACTTTTTATGGATTATCAGCATCTTTGTGCATCAATGCCATATCGTATGTAATTTTCATCTGTGAAAATACTGGGAAATGGCATAAGAGAAAAATTTTTTAATACTAACAATTTATCCAACTATCCCTTCCCTTCAATATTTACAAATACCATCTATCCAAAATCTGATATACCCATATAATGGAATCCTTTATAAGTTTTACCTGATAAGACTACAGACGCAGACCTTCAATTAAGAATCCAAGATCTGAGGCAAGTTATTCATAAGTAATGTGTAAAGACCTGTCTTCCTTCAAAAAAGTTTCCTTGTGAATTACAGTACATTCAGAAAGAAATTCAATATGCATGCCTGAGCACTTTAGACCCTACTGTATATTTGAATCTAAACTAAAGAACAGCCTTGGTAATGTGGGTCTGGCAAGAATCCAGAAGTACTTAAATGCATTCTTGACATTTCAGCAGAAAAAGCTTAACTCATTACATGCCCCAGATCCCAAAGGTTCACACACCAATTATACGGCTATATTGGCATAATGCAGCTCACATCCACTTGGTACAGAGAAGCCTGCAACTAACTTATACAGAAGAAAATGGAAAATAGAACTTTCTATGAACATCTAATTGTACTGAGTCTTCATTCACTTTCGTCAGTATTTGTCAGGAGCCTCACAATACCTTCAAGTGTACTTACTTTCAATGTTACTTCCTAGGAACAAAAAAAGAATACAAAATAATAAAGTTAAAACAACAAAGCTATAAAATACTAAAATATCTTTCAAGAGACCCACAGCTTATGTTCATTGTAAGACAAGAAAAATCTTTTAACTACTAATATTGCTCCATGCACTCATTTATAGATTCAATAATAAATATGTACTAAGCATCTCCTACCTATCAGGCACTAGTTTAGTCATTAGAGGTAGATCAGCGAACAAAACAGACAAAATGGGGTATGAAGTACTAAAATTCACAAAAATAAGTCTTTAAAAATATGTTACCAGCCTTCCATGGAGTGCTAACCTCTCATTTTATAAGCAATATACAATGGCAAAAAAACAGGGGCGCCTGGGTGGCTCAGTCAGTTAAGTGTCCGACTTCGGCTCAGGTCATGATCTCACGGTTCATGGGTTTGAGACCTGCATTGGGCTCTGTGCTGACTGCCAGCTCAGAGCCTGGAGCCTGTTTCAGATTCTGTATCTCCCTCTCTCTCTGACCCTCCCCTGCTCACGCTCTCTCCCAGAAATGAATAAAACATTAAAAATTAAAAAAAAAACAAGGCAGAGAAGGACAAATATCATATGTCTGCACGTATAGGAGGATTAGGAGGAACTTAACTGAGGACCAAGGGGGAGAAGAAGGGGGGAAATGGTGGGGGAAAAGGAGAGAGGCAAACCATGAGAGACTCTTGAATACTGAGAAACAAACTGAGGACTGATGGATGTGGGGGGGAGGGGGGAGATGGGCATGGAGGAGGGCACTTGTGGGGATGAGCACTGGGTGTTATGTGGAAACTAATTTGACAATAAACTATTTGTAAAAAAAAAAAGAAAGAAAGAAAGAAAACATTAAATTTAAAAAAAAATAAAGTTATTTACTAGGGAAAAATTTTTTTTAAAAAAACAATGGCAAAAAACCAATACCAAGAAGGTAGAGATCTGTAAGTCTGTTGAATATTGGTCATACAGAAAGGGACTTATGCAAGCTCCAGGACCCACGGGATCTCTAGAACCTCCAGCCACTGCTATATCTACCAGCCCAGAAATGATAGCTCCAACTGAATATCTACTTTACAATGACAATATGAGATTATATGGATGATTTTTAAAACTCTATTAGATACTGCTGCTAAAAATGCATTTGTTCACTAACTTTTCAGTTCAATCAGAGGCTTTGTATTTTTAATTAACTAGTGGATGAGTTCATAATCTGCAACTTACTTTATATATTAGGATTTTAACTCAAAAAAACAAACCTTGTATTATTTTTCCAGTCCCAAGTTCCGAGCTATTTTTCTTTGTGGTTTTGTTACTTTTATACATTTACAGATCATGTATTTTTAAATTTTGTTCAATTAAAATAGTATAGAAATAATTGGATGATAATTGCCTGGCTTTCTTCCTTACTGGCTTTAAGATATTTACCTTCCAATCCCTCCCTGACAGCTTTCTTTAATCCTCAGATAGCTCAATAATAATCAACAATAGGTCATTAGTTATTTCTCTTGTACCCTAAGACACAATTTCCCAAACACTTGATTTATCTGCCTCTCAACAATACAGAATTACCTTCTACCCTCATGTTATCACTTTACAGTAATTTCTAACCCAGTTTTGGCATACAGGAAGATGTCTCAGAAAAAAGAGGGTTAGATTATTTAATTCATTCATTCCTTTTAAGCAAATAACATTATGTTAGCTCTTCTCTAACCTGTATCCAATCATTTCCTCTCATTGTAAGATTTCCTGCTCTAGATTTTCAGATCCCCTGTCTAAATCTTAAGTCCATCAAAAACACACTAAATAATTTCATTGACCTTTAAAATTGTTAGCGTCCTGGAATAGCGGGGTAGCTCAGTTGGTTGAGGATCTGAGTCTTAATTTCAGCTCAGGTCATGATCCCAGGGTGGTAAGATCGAGCCCCATGTCAGGTTCCATGAGCATGGAGCCTGCTTTGGATTCTCTCTATCCTGCCTCTCTTCCCAACTTGTGCTTGCACGCTCGCTCTCTGTCTCTCTCAAAATAAATAAATAAGCTTTAAAAAATTAAAACTATTAGTGTCCTAACAAGATAATTCTATCAACCACCTTCCACATAAAATACAAACTCTTAACTCTAGAATTAAAGGTCATTTACTAGTAGCCCTATCCTGACAAAGGCATAATTACTCTTGTGTTATATATCCTAGATCTTCTAATTCAGCTCTTTCCTCTCTCTCTACATGTGCTTTTCCCTCTAATACTGTACAAGATACCAAAAATTTTCTTTTCCTAAACACCACGTAAGAGTCTCCTCTCATATCTTTCAATATACTATTCAATGTCCACTTAGTCTCCAAAGTATATATATTAAGGAAAGGTCTCTGTACTTTAGTAATTTGTAATGTGAAATAGATAGCAACAGAGCCAGAGCCAAAAGAAAGAGGTGGTAAAAACATTAAAATGCAAACAATCTAAGAGATTTTACAAAAAAATAATTTTAACTATTAAGAGTTTAGAAAAGTGGGGCGCCTGGGTGGCTTAGTCGGTTAAGCGTCCAACTTTCGCTTAGGTCATGATCTCGTGGTTNAAGTCATGATCTCAAGGTTTGTGGGTTCGAGCCTCATGTCAGGCTCTGTGCTGACAGCTGAGAGCCTAGAGCCTGCTTGGGAATCTGTGTCTCCCTCTCTTTCTGCACCCCCCGCCCTGCTCGCTCACTGTCTTTCTCTCAAAAACAAATAATTATTTTTAAAAAATTAGAGAAGACCATACTAGATTTGGGGCACCTGATTGGCTCAGTTAGTTAAGCATCTGACTCTTGATTTCGACTCAGGTCATGATCTCACAGGTGGTGAGTTCAAACCCCGCCTCAGGCTCTGCAGAGCCTGCTTGAGATNTACTTGCAGTCCGTTTCTTTAAAATGAGTAGAGAGGGGCCTGGGTGGCTCAGTCGGTTAAGGGTCTGACTTTAGCTCAGGTCATGATCTCATGGTTTGTGAGTTCGAACCCCACATCGGGCTCTGTGCACTGACATGGTGAAGGCTGGTTGGGATTCTATTCTCTCTCTTGCTAAATAAATTTAAAAATTTTTTTGATGTTTGTTTCTTTAGAGAGACAGAGACAGAGACAGAGAGACAGAATGCGAGCAGGGAAAGGGCAGAGAAAGAGAGACACATAGAATCTGAAGCAGGCTCCAACTCCGAGCTGTCATCACAGAGCCCAACGTGGGGCAGGAAGTCATCAACCATGAGATCATGACCTAAGCCAAAGTTGGATGCTTAATTCACTGAGCCACCCAAGCACCTCAATAAATAAGCTTTAAAATAAAAATGTTTTAAACTGGTAAAAATACCTAGGTAAATATAAAAGTCAGCATGATTGTAGTTTTGGATTATAAATCTTTTTTTCTATACGATTTAAAGGGAAAATATATTTTAAATAAATATAAATCTATGTTATTGGGCACACAGTATATGTCATTTTTGAACACAGATGTATAGCAGCAGAGTTTATGTAAAATATTAAAGCTAATAAGGAGCTAAGATGGCAGAGTAGTACGAAGAGCCTAGGTCTGCCCCATCCCTCGAACACAGCGAGCAGCTAGATATATCATATCACTGTGCATACCCAATAAATCAATCTGAGGACTGACAGAACAAACTGCACAACTACAGGGAGAGAAGAGGCCACACTGTGGAAGGGAGGAGGTGCGGAGAG
>NW_027531920.1:814955-816213 GCF_008692635.1 Crocuta crocuta
ACAGAGGGGATGGAGCCCTGGTCACGGAGAGAAAGAGACAGCTGCACAGGGGATCGCACAAGCATATAACTGGCAATATATAAATATTTACTAAATTAAGTTCCACATTATAACAGAATTGGGGGGGATATAACACCAGTCTCACAGTAGGAACATTCACTCTAACATCCAAATATATCTTTGTTATCAATCCCCTCTGCTATAGCAGAGAGTAAAGGAGACATAGGCAGTGAGATAAGAAAAAGAACAGAATAGGAGAAAAAGTGGAAAAATTAAAAAATTATCAACCCTGGATTTTTTTTCCAACCCTGGAATTGTGATGAGAACCAGTCTGAGAAGTAGGCTTTATTTACTCTATCAAATTTCTCACACATGGGGCGCCTGGGTGGTTCAGGTGGTTAAGTGTCCGACTTCGGCTCAGGTCATGATCTCACGGTTCATGGGTTTGAGCCCCACGTTGGGCTCTGTGCTGACAGCTAGCTCAGAGCCTGGAGCCTGTCTTCAGATTCTGTGTCNCAACCTTGCCAGTAGGGAAATAAACTCTTTTCTTTTTAAGTTTTTTCAGCATATAGCTTGAACTATGGAGGAAATATTATCAAAATGGTTTGACAAAAAAAGAGAGCAAAGAAATTTTAAGAAATAACCTTTTGCTTTTTTAAACCCTCTTCCTAGTAAAGAACAAAGAAAATATTTCAAAGATCAGCTAAGTAAGTGGAACAGACCTCAAATACAATCTCTAAAAGGTTGCGTGAGGGGCGCCTGGGTGGCTCAGTCGGTTGAGCATCCGACTCTGGCTCAGGTCATGATCTCATGGTTTGTGGGTTTGAGCCCCACATTGGGCTCTGTGCTGACAGCTCAGAGCCTGGAGCCTCCTTCAGATTCTGTGTCTCCCTCTCTCTCTGCCCCTCCCCGACTCATGCTCTGTCTGTCTCTCAAAAATAAACAAACATAAAAAATTTTTTTAATAAATAAAAGGTTGCACGAAGTAGAAAAGAAACCCTAGAACTTGATATAGCATATTTTCAAGCTCTTAGAGAATAAATGCAGAGATTCCACTCACCATTTTGGGGAGTCTTATCAACATATCCTTACAGCGCAGTGAACATGAAGATGCTCTTTCAAAATCCCCTAGAGCAATTGCCTGGGAAAGTGAAAAAATATTAAATAATTGGTTAAAATAAAATGACAGACTATTTTTATATAAGTCAATTTTAACTTTAAATTTAAAATTTTAAATATTTTTCATTGGAGTTAAAAT
>NW_027531920.1:816419-816816 GCF_008692635.1 Crocuta crocuta
ATCCCACGACCCTGGGATTATGACCTCAGCCCATGAAATCAAGAATTGGGTAGGGGCGCCTGGGTGGCTCAGTCGGTTAAGTGCCGACTTCAGCTCAGGTCATGATCTCTCGGTCCATGAGTTCGAGCTCTGAGTTAGGCTCTGTGCTGACAGCTCGGAGTCTGGAGCCTGCTTCGGATTCTGTGTTTCCCACTCTCTCTGTTCCTCCTCCACTTGTGCTCTCTGCCTCTCAAAAATAAATTGGGGCGCCTGGGTGGCTCAGTCGGTTAAGTGCCGACTTCAGCTCAGGTCATGATCCCACGGTTCGTGGGTTCGAGCCCTGGGTTGGGCTCTGTGCTGACAGCCAGCTCAGAGCCTGGAGCCTGTTTCAGATTCTGTATCTCCCTCTCTCTCTGAC
>NW_027531920.1:816855-817066 GCF_008692635.1 Crocuta crocuta
AACAATGGTTGGTCTAACTGAATCTAATAACCAGTTCTAAAGACAGAAAAATGAAGAGAATCCTGAATAACACAAGAGTTGATAGTGAGTAGGAGTCATTTATTTTGCTCTGGAAATGGCAAAACTGGTGTACAATCTTATGTTATTATGCTATAATGCCATGTCTAATAGATGTTTCTTCAGCTTGAATTGCTTTTGTATTTATTTCCAC
>NW_027531920.1:817116-825781 GCF_008692635.1 Crocuta crocuta
AATGGTGCTGGAGCAATTAGATATCCATGAACAACAATAACAAAAAGAGTTAATCTAAACCTCACTCCTTATAAAAAAAAAATTAACTCAAAATCATAGATTTAACTGGAAAAGGTAGAGCTATAGAACTTTTTTTTAAGGTGCTTTTTCTATTTTTTTAATGTTTATGTATTTATTTTGAGAGAGAGAGAGAGTGTGGGAGGGGCAAAGAAAGAGAGGAAGAGAGAAATTCAAGCAGGATCTGCACTGGCAACACAGAGCCCAATGTGAGGCTGAAACCCACTGAACTGAACTGATCCCAATGAACTGTGAGATAATGACCTGAGCCAAAACTAGGAGTGGGACACTGAGCCAAATGGGCCACCCAGGTGCCCCAAAGCTATAGACTTTTACAAAAAAAATATAGGAGAAAATCTTTCAGAGCTAGAGCTTGGTGAAGAGTTTTAATACAGAAAACCAGAAGCAAAATCCATTGTAAAAAATCAACTAAGCTTCATCAAAATTAAGTATTTTTGCTCTGTAACCCTATTAAAAGGATGATAAGACAACCTGGAGACTAGAAAATATTTACAAATACATATACGACAAAAGACTCAAATCTAGAATATATAATTCTCAAAAGTCAACAATAAAAAAATCAAACAATCCAATTAGAAAATGGATAAGAAGCATGAACCTACATTTCACTTAAGAGAATACACAGATAGCAAATAGGTACATGAAAAAATGTTCAACATCATTAGCCATTAGGGAACTACAAATTAAAACCATGATGAAATATCACTAGACATCTAATGGAATAACTAATTAGTCACAATATCAAATGCTGGCAATGATGCAGAAAATAGGATCTTCCACATATTGCTCCTGGGGTTTAAAATGGCACAGCCATTCAGGGCACCTGGGCGGCTCAAGTCAGTTGAGCAACTGACCCCTGCTCAGGTCAAAATCTTGCAGTTCATTGAGTTCAAGTTCTGCACCAGGCTCTGCGCTGACAACTCAGAGCCTGGAGCCTGCTTCAGATTCTGTCTCCGTCTCTCTCTCTCTGCTCCTCCCCTCTTCATGTACTGTCTCTCTCTCTCTCCATCAAATATAAATAAACATTAAAAATTAAAAAAAAAACAACCCTGAGGATTGATGGAAGGTAGCGTGTAGGGTATGGGCTAAATGGGTGATGGGTATTAAGCAGGGCACTTATTGTGTTGAGCACTGGGTGTTACATGTAAGCGATGAATCACTAAATTCTACTCCTGGCAAAGTCCTGTTGAAATGAAAAATTATGTCCAACCCAAATGAAAATTTTTGTGTAAAATAAAGTTGAATATGTCTTATATCAAATGTCAAACATTGACATGTGAATGGTCTTCCCCAAGAACATACAAAAGTTAATAAAATCCTCTTACTTTTCACATTAAAAAATTTTTTTACTTTTAAGTAATCTCTCATCTCAACATGGGATGCAAACTTACAACTCTGAGATCAAGATTCACATGTTTCACTGACTGAGCCGGCCAGGCGTCCCAAGNATCCCTATTAACTCTTTTATAAATATTTGGCAGAATTCCTCTCTGAAGCCATCTGGCTCTGGACTTTCATTTGTTGGGAAATTTTTGATTACTGATTCAATTTCTTTGCTGGTTATCAGTGTGTTCAATTTTTCTATTTCTTCCTGTTTCAGTTTTGGTAATTTACATGTTTCTATCCATTTCTTCCAGACTGTCCGATTTGTTGGCACATAGCTTTTCAATATATTCTCTTATACTTGTATTTTTGTGGTGTTGGTTTTCTTTCGTGATTTTATTTATTTGGGTCCTTTTAATTATTTTTTAAAATTATTTTTTATCTTTTTTTAAGTTTATTTTGAGAGCGAAAGAGCACAAGTGGGGAAGGGGTAGAGAGGGGTAGGGAGAGAGAGAGAGANGCTCCTGGTTTCACTGATCTATTCAATTTGTTTTAGTTTCTATATCATTTATTTCTGCTATAATCTCTTTTATTAATTTTTTTGTTTTTTTATTTTTGAGAGAGAGAGAAAAAGAGAGAGAGAGAGAGACAGGGTGTGAGCAGGGGAGGGGCAGAGAGAGNGAGATCATGACCTATGCTGCAGTTAGACGTTTAACTAACTGAGCCACCCAGGCGCTCCAATTTCTGCTCTAATCTTTATTATTTCCTTCCCTTTCCTGGCTTGACTGTGGTGGAGATTGCACAATTCTGTGAATATACTAAATCACTGAATTGTACATTTTAAATGTGTGAATTTTATAGCATATGAATTATATTTCAATAAAGATGTTAAAAAATAAAAAGTGGATTATACTAGAAGATTTTTAAGGTCTTTTTCGTTTCTAGAATTACATATTTACAGACAACAAACTTGTCATGGCTTATATTCTGCCAACTAAAAATGCATACCAACTGCATGGTGACAAAGGAGAAAATCCACAAGCCAAACAGAGGTAAAGTACAACTTTAAACGCTGATAACAAGGGCGCCTGGATGGCTCAGTCTGTTGGGCATCTGACTTCGGCTCAGGTCATGATCTCACGGTTCATGGGTTCGAGCCCCGCATTGGGCTCTGTGCTGACAGCCAGCTCAGAGCCTGCAGCCGGTTTCAGATTCTGTGTCTCCCTCTTTCTCTGACCCTCCCCTGCTCACGCTGGCTGTCTCTCTCTCTCTCAGAAATAAATAAAACCTTAAAAAAATTTTTAAGGTAATAAATAAACAAACAAACACTGATAACAGCCAACTTTCAGAAAACATCAGCCAACAACCCAGAACAACTGCAAATGAAAAGACTCTTCTCATGCAATTATTTTTGGCAGACTGTGAATATAAGAGAGAGTCATAAACAGACAGGTGTTCCAAGTACGGGCTACTGCCATAAATAAATGATAGATATTACATGCAGTGATTAAAAATGATGTTTAGTTATATATCAGGCTTTGCAACTTCAACCACCCCCACATAGATACCAATCACCATTTATAATGTTACCTTCAGATATAAAACAGAGATAAAATAAAAGGTCAAATATAATATCCTATATAAAAATCCAATGACATCTGACTTTCTTCTAATAAGTTACAGCTCATCACTTTTGCATTTATATATACAAAATGCCCCACTTTAAGACTGTAGTGACCATGATACCTACCGCCTCTGCTTGGTAAGAAACAACTTTGAAAAGGTCCCTCTCCATAGCACTTTTCTGCAAAGTTATGTCAGCCTCAGTGGAGTCTTTCTGCATTAATTTGCAATATAACTGCTCCAGACCCTGCAAAATAAAATCACAATAGAATGTCATGATGAGAATAACTGCAACTGTTACTAATAACGGCCACAGCTAAAACTCAGTAATAACTTACAACCATGGCAGCTTGAAAGAATCCATCAGCCATCACGGCATTTCCAACATCCACCCACCCTTTTCCTGTTTTCATATTCATCTGGAAGAAAGAAGTTAGAAAATAATTTTTTAAATTCACAACTCCTCTAAACTGGTTGAGGAAGGCAGCAGATAAAATATTTAATCCTCTGTCCATATGCAGTAGTGTAATCCCCAAAAATAAACAGCATTTACTATACTTCTATGTTCTACTATGAACTCCATAATTTAATAGAATTGGTCTCAAGAAAAACAATAATAAAATTAATATTTCTGAAAACCTATCTTCTAAGAAATATTAAAAGAAAATATTGGGATAATTTAGGTAGGAGTAGATAGTTTGAAAAAATTAATACTTCACACACTGGAAGCAAGTTATATGATAAGCATTAGACTATAAAAGTCAACACATCTCATTCTAGTTTTTAATTACATCTCTAATAAAATTTTCATTAATCCAACAAATGTTTATTAAGTATCTTTTATAAGCCAGGCACACTAAAAAAGCTTACAATATTATAACTAACAGACATCTAAATAAATAGTTGATGTGTAATATGGAAAAATGCTATGGAAGCAAACAAAAATTGAATCAAGATGGAGGACTGAGCAAACACTACCCTTCTACCACAAATCCCTAGAAATGATGTGTATGTATGTAGAAGATATATATGATAAATATACTATACATTTTCCTACATATTTATATATAGGACATAAGTATACTATAAACTTCAGTAAAAATTTTATATACTACAAATCCCTAGATTACATATGTCATATCATATGTTTATGATATATATAATATCTAGGGATTAAGAGAAAATATAAACATATTTTTCTTATTCAATAAGAGTCTTGGAAAATAAATGGCATTTTCAGTTGACCTGAAGTTACAAGGAACCTCTGAAAAATAGACAGCAAATGGGATGAAACAAAACCCACATACCAAAATGCATAATAACGCAAAATGTGGAAACATCCTGGATGTAAACAGTAGTAAGCAGTTGGCTTTCCCACCAAGAGGTATCGTCCCTCCTCCCCAGGAAGGAACAGTGAGTACAATCACACAGGCTGGAGAAAAACAGAGTTCCAGCAAAACATCCAGTCCTACTTCTCCATCAGTCACTGGATCAGGATTATAGTAAATAGCATGACTAAACAGACTATCAAGGAATCTCAAATCAAATATGAGCAAGAATCATCAAACATTGAGGGAAACCAACACCATGAAAGGACATCACACTCAAGAAACAGAAGAATATCTGAGGAAATAGTATTAAGAGAACAAATAGAAACATGGAAATATCATTTTTTAAAGCTTTTGTTTAAATGTTTGTTTATTTTGGAAGAGAGAGGAAGAGAAAGGGGCAGAGAGAGGTAGAGAATCCCAAGCAGGCTCTGTGCTGTCAGTGCAAACCCCAATGCTTCAGAAGAAACCAAAGCTACCAAAACCTTCATCCTGGATGTTCAGCCTCCAGAAGTGTGAGAAAATAAATGTCCATTGTTTAAGCCAACCTATCTGTGTNTGGCTCAGTGGTTAAGTGTCAGACTCTTGATTCCAACTCAGATCATGATCTCACGGTTTGTGAAATCGAGCCCTGTGTCAGGTTCTGCACTGACAATGAAGAGCCTGCCTGGGATTCTCTCTCTCTCTCTCTCTCTCTCTCTCTCTCTCTCGGGATTCTCTCTCTCTCTCTCTCTCTCTCTGCCCCCACCCTTGCTCTCTCTCTTTTCTCAAAAATAAATAAATGAACTTTAAAGATTTTTTGAAGAAAATAAAATAAATTGAGGTAACCATGAGAAATGAAAACAGAAATGATTACATGTAATAGCCTTAAAACCGGAAAAAAAAAATATGTACAAGGCAATTCATTGCAGAGCACCAAAATGTCCATGGAAGAAAGCTGGTTAAATATAATAAGGTGCAGTACCAACCAAATACTATATAGCTATAAAAAAAATGAGGAATATCTCTATACAGTGCTATGGAGTGATCTCTAGGTTATAATATTAAATGAGGGAAAAAAAAAGTAGAGAAAAATATATATATGGANAAGATTTTATTTTTATAAAACAAATGTTTCCTTTTATTTAAAAAGTAAATGGATAAACAATAATATAAACAAAAAAGCTATCCACAGAGGAAGGGAGGAAAAGGGTGGAGAGGACACAGAAGCTAGACTTATCTGAACATACTTCCCTTAGTATATTTGATTTTGGAACCATGTAAATATTTGACACAATTATAAAACTGTATTCAATCAAAATGGCAGAAAAAAAGCAACTACTAAAAAGCAAAAACAAACAAAAATAAATGAATCTAACTATATATCAAGTCAATCTATTCTTTCATCNTTTAAAACAGTATTTCAATAATATTAAAACAATGCTTTGACTATACATCCCTAGTGAAATAGACCCTAAGAATAAAAGCAATGCAAAAAATCTCTTGAATTACTTTTAGAAATCATTCTTTATTATTGACATTGCTATCTTATGAAACTATCATACATCTTTTGGATAAAACCAGTTATTCATTATATTAACTATATTAGGCAATATATATTAGGCAATATATTAATTATGTTAATGTTGTTAGGCACTAACAACAGGAATAGGAAAAGGGACACAAATATAAAATCAAGAAGCTCAGTAAAATCCTATAATCCTAAATATCAACTGGAGATATCACAATGAACTCATTATATATTTTCCCTTTCAAAAAAATCTGTATTTCGTATCTCTGTCCAGTAAAAAAGTCGAGGAACAATGACCAATGCAATAGCAATGAGCACTTAAAATTTCCAGATTGTGGTTTCTAAATAACAATCTCCACTTAAAGGAAACACCTCCTTCAAGGAATGACTGATTTCTGCTCTAGGGCAAAAACTACACAAGATGAGCCTGGACATCTTGTCATGTCAGAAATCTCCCTCTCTCTCTGTCCCTGCCCGGCACACATTCTGTCTCTCTCTCAAAAATAGACAAACATTAGGGGCGCTTGGGTGGCTCAGTCGGTTGAGCATCTGACTTCAGCTCAGGTCATGATCACGTGATTCGTGGGTTCAAACCCTGCATCAGGCTCTGTGCTGACAGCTCAGAGCCTGGAGCCTGCTTCAAATTCTGTGCCTCCCTCTCTCTCTGACCCTCCCCACTCACGCTCTCTCTCTCTCTCAGAAACAAACAATAAAAAAAAAAATTTTTAATAAATAAGTAAACATTAAAAAAAAATTTATAAACAAATCAATTTTAAGGGCACCTAGGTGGCTCACTCAGGTAAGTATCCGGCCTCAGGTCAGGTCATGATCTTGTAGTTTGTGAGTTCGAGCCCCACACGGGGCTCTGTGCTGACAGCTCAGAGCCTGGACCTTGCTTCACGTTCTGTGTCACCCTCTCTCTCTGCCCCTCCCTGACCCGTGCTCTCTCTCTCTCTCAAAAATAAATAAAAATTTTTAAAAAATAAATCAAATTTTTTTGTGATTAATAGTTCAGTTTTACTATTAAAGAATACTGGAGTAATGTCAAAACACTTCAGAATCACGTCGAGGCTCCTTCTGGCCAAAGATAGGTGCTGCAATGACAACTACAATGGGGGCACCCGGGTGGCTCAGCCAGTTAAGCGTCTGACTTCAGCTCAGGTCATGATCACACGGTTTGTGGGTATGAGCTCCGCGTCGGGCTCTGTGCTGACAGCTCAGAGCCTGGAGCCTGCTTCAAATTCTGTGTCTCCCTCTCTCTCTGACCCTCCTCTATTCACGCTGTCTCTCTCTCTCAGAAATAAATAAAACATTAAGAAAAAAATTTTTTCAAGTAACTACAACAGATTGAAATGCATTAAAAATGTTAAAACGCATGAATGAGTTCAAAATGATTTTTTAAAAATCTACCTATGGCACAAAAACAGACACTCAGATCAATGGAACACAACTGAGAACCCAGAAATGGACCCACAAACATATGGCCATCTAATCTTTGACAAAGCAGGAAAGAATATCCAGTGGAATAAAGACAGTCTCATCAGCAAGTGGTGCTGAGAAAACTGGACAGCGACATGCAGAAAAATGAACCTGGACCACTTTCTTACACCATACACAAAAATAAACTTAAAATGGAAGAAATACCTAAACATAAGACAGGAAGCCATCAAAATCCTCGAGAAGAAAGCAGACAAAAACCTCTTTGACCGTCGCCACAGCAACTGCTTACTCAACACGTCTCCAGAAGCAAGGAAATTAAAGCAAAAATGAACTATTGGGACCTAATCAAAATAAAAAGCTTCTGCACAGGGAAGGAAACAATCAGCAAAACTAAAAGGCGACCTACAGAATGGGAGAAGATATTTGCAAATGACATATCAGATAAAGAGTTAGTATCCAAAATCTATAAAGAACTTATCAAACTCAATATCCAAAAAACAGATAATCCAGTGAAGAAATGGTCTAAAGACATGAACAGACACTTCTCCAAAGAAGACATCCAGATGGCCAACAGACACATGAATAAATGCTCAATATCACTCATCATCAGGGAAATACAAATTAAAACCACAATGAGATACCACCTCACACCTATCAGAATGACTAACATGAACAACTCAGGCAACAACAGATGTTGGCGAGGATGCAGAGAAAGAGGATCTCTTTTGCAATGCTGGTGGGAATGCAAACTGCTGCAGCCACTCTAGAAAGCAGTATGGAGTTTCCTCAAAAAATTAAAAATAGAACTACCCCACGACCCAGCAATTGCACTAATAGGTATTTATCCAAGGGATACAGGTATGCCATTTCAAAGGGGCACATGCCCCAATGTTTACAGCAGCACGATCAACAATAGCCAAAGTATGGAAAGAGCCCAAATATCCATTGACGGATGAATGGATAAAGTATATACATATACAATGGAGTATTGCTTGGCAATCAAAAAGAATGAAATCTTGCCATTTGCAACTACATGGATGGAACTAGACTGTATGCTAAGCAAAATTAGCGAAAGACAAACATCATATGACCTCACTCATATGAGGACTTTAAGACACAGAACAGATTAACAAAAGGGAAGGGAAGCAAAAATAATATAAAAACAGGGAGAGGGACAAAACGCAAGAGACTCTTTAATATAGAGAATAGAGGGTTGCTGGAGGGGTTATAAAAGGGATGATGGGGTAAATGGGTAAGGGGCATTAAAGAATCTCTCTTGAAATCACTGTTGCACTATATGCTAACCAACTTGGATGTAAATTTTAAAAATAAATTAAAATAATAATAAATAAACAATTAGACA
>NW_027531920.1:827138-830743 GCF_008692635.1 Crocuta crocuta
AGAAACAAGTCATTCTGAAAACTGCTAAATAAAGGGAAAGAGTCAAGACTGCCCTTTCTTATAAAGGTATACTTCAAGGTAGCCAAATAGTTGATGAAGGAAAAGTTTCTCTCTATTCCAGTAAATAAACAAAGAAGGAACAAAGAAGTAGAATATGCAAACAGGTACAGAAATAATGGATCTAAGGACAATAATCATCAAAGGACACTAAGACAACAAAAGAGACAAATAGACATGGTGCTTCCTGATGGAAGTACACCATACTGCCTATGAATTCTTCTTGACAAAAATCAAACCTGAATCAGATCAAGTTTATAAATCTAACTGCCAATTTACAGAAAAAACAGGGGACAGCAGACTATATTAAATGAGACCATGAGGATACAGTCATCGGAATCCAGAATTTAGGAAACATTCTATAGGACAAACCACCTCATTTCTTCAACAAATAAATTTTTCAGCAGATTTAAAAAAAAGAGGGGGAAACATGCAGATTATAAGAGACATATCAACAAAACACAAGAAAGAGGGGAGAGAGAGAAGTGAGCAAGAATAAGTGAGAAAGTAAGTGTGTGAGAATCTGAGAGTATGGGAACATGCAGGCAGGAGGGGAAGACTAGATATTTGATGATTTTAGGACATCTTTGTATGGACACGGGGTTTGTCTGAATAAAAAATACATCTTTTAGAGACACATACTGAAATATTTATGAACAAAGTGATGTATTTTGGACTTGTTTCAAAATAATCCACATGGCCAGGGATCTGCTGTTGAAGGAGATACAGAAAAAATGAGTGGTCAGGAATTGGTGGGTGGTTATTCTAGATGAGCGATGGGTAAATGGGGGCATCATTGTACTATCTTATCTATTTTGTGCACACACTTGGCCCTTTCAATAAAATACTGTTCTGGAACACTGGGAAAATATTTTCCACTAATAAAATCTACTTACTTCTAGGAAGCAAGCCAGGTAGGGAAGGATGGAGCAGAGAACTGTTACTTTTTATTACTTATCATAAATCCTGAATTTAAGTTCAACATTTAGTCCACTGAATCACTGTAATGACAACAGTACTGTTGAGACGTTTAATTGTGATAGGTATAATTACCATAAAAGGAACATGGATAGCGCTAAACGATATAGCCCAACCATCTTCATAAGGAGTAACGACTATCTCATTGCTTTCACACTTTCTCCTCCTTTAATTGGGACTTACCAAAATCTGTCTTCGAATAGCATCTTCAGAAATAGCTGAGCCTTCACACATACACAGCAGCTTGCAAGCAACATGCCGTACTGCAAAACAGTAATTAAATGCCCATAAACACAAATCATTCATTCTCCTTTTATATACGCTTACGAAAAGAAATGAGAAGAAAAATGCAAGCACTTCTGTTGTTAAAGTAGTGACTTTAAAGTTAATTGATTTTTTAAGAAATCAATTATCAAGAGTAAATGACCTGAGGAGCGCCTGGGTGGCTCAGTCAGTTAAGCTTCCGACATTGGCTCAGGTCATGATCACATGGTTCGTGGGTTCGAGCCCCGCATCGGGCTCTGTGTTGACAGCTAGCTCAGAGCCTGAAGCCTGCTTCAGATTCTGTGTGTCCCTCTCTCTCTGACCCTCCCCTGCTCACATGCGCTCTCTCTCTCTCAGAAATAAATAAAACATTAAAGAGTAAATGACCTGAAAATTATCAAATGAATCATTTGCTTAATGCTCCAATCAGATACTTAAGTTTCAAATTTTAATTTCTGCAAGTCTTAAATTCTGAAGATTATTGAAGATACCTGATTCCATGCGATGCTCTTGTATGTAACATGCTGACAGCAAAATAATTCCAAGTACAACTGGAATCTAAAGATATTCAACATCTGACAAAATTTCTGAATATCAGAATAATTTTATTTTTGCTTATTTTTTTAATTTGTATTTATTTTTTTAATTTTTTTTTTAATTTATTTCTAGGAGAGAGAGAGANGAACCGCGAGATCATGACCTAAGCGAAAGTCGGACGCTTAACCGACTAAGCCACCCAGGCACCCCTAATTTGTATTTATTTTTGAGAGAAACACGGAGTGTGAGCAGTGGAGAGTGAGAGAGCCCGACGCGGGGCTCGAACTCACGGAGTGCGAGATCATGACCTGAATCGAAGTCAGACACTTAACCAACTGAGCCACCCAAGCTTCCCCAGAATAGTTTTAGATTATTCCCCTAAACTGTGAATCTGTCTACATATATTCTTTTCTATAGATGATGTAAAAGTTCTTGAAGTATAACTCAGAAAATATAGATATCTTCTTTATACAATTCATTTCCCCTGAAAATAGGAAAGTTTGAATAATTGTAAGTTCTTTATTTACGTATTTTCTCTCTTCAGAAAACATGTCCTTGTTTTAAAGATGACTTCGGGGCACCTGCATGACTCAGTTGGTTAAGTGTCCAACTCTGGCTCAGGTTATGATTTCACGGTTTGTGGGTTCAAGCCCCACATTCAGATCCTCTGTCTTCCTCTCTTTGCCCCACCTCCATTCATGTCCTCTCTCTCTCTCAAATAAATAAACATTAAAAATAATAAAGATGACTTCACAAGTAATTGAACTAGTTGCCTTGACATTAGATGATCTCAGCAGCCATTCAACCNTTTCCAGTTCTGAAATGTTTCCTTTATTTTTCCAAAGTTTACTAATTCTTTAGTATTCTCAAAGAACCTGATCTCTCAATTATTCTCCCTCTCTGGGAGAGGTTCATCTACCAAATCTCTATTTGACAAGTAGTGAAAAATAGCTAGAACAACATTCCTTGATATGCAGAATTGTAAGAGTTTAGAATTAACGCACTAATATCAACNCAGTTACAAAGGTAGACCCATTCTCTAAGCATCCTAACAGAAGAATAGACTAATGAGTAAGTATATTATTGACTGTATTAACCACTATTTACCCTAGACCTACACTGAAATTGTATACAGTTTGGTTTACATTCATAAACATAAATACTTAGTGGTGAATTCCATTTGCTGCATACAAACAAGATCCATTTATCTCCACTAGGCCAAGGAGTCCAGATTCACGTTTTGGCTTGTTGCCTTGATGTAGCCTTTATAATGGGGCAATATACATTCCATAAATGCATTAACTGTCACTATCTCTGTTGGAAATTAGTAACTGTCAGCACACTAGACCCAGCCATTTAGCTAAAGCACTAGAATTCTGCCAGACAGTGGACCACATTTAATGCATCCAAGCACATGAGTTTGGTTTGGGGGGTTTGTTTTGTTGTTATTCTTTTTGTTTGCTCTCACAGGTAGGAAAAACTTCTATAATTTTTCTCAGTAACTCAGTCCAAAGTTCATCAACCCATCTCATGAGCAAACTATTCTTTACTGATTTTTAAATCTAAATCTCTCACATAGCAACATTTCTCATTCTATTATTAATGGAGAAAGGAAACTACTACTTGAGAGTCCTTCAGAATCCTGAAGATTCTGTTAATCTCTTCTCCAGGGAAAACAATCCATGTCCTTTAACATATTGCCAAATTCTCATTTTCCCATCCTTTAATCATCTTTCTTTTTCACCACCAGACTATTTCTTGAGGTGGTG
>NW_027531920.1:830829-831387 GCF_008692635.1 Crocuta crocuta
TGTTTTAAACTGCATTCATAAATTAATATATTTTCTTTTACTCTTTACTCATCCTCAGGATGTGTATTTGCAATCTCCACTTTTCCCACTTATTTTTTTTTGTTTCAAATTTTTATTTGGGGTGTCTGGGGGACTCAGTCAGTTAAGCCTCTGACTCTTGATTTTGGCTAAGGACAGGATCTCAGTTTATGAGTTGGAGCCTTGCACCAGGCTCTGTGCTGACAGTGTGGAGCCTGCTTGGGATTCTCTCTCCTTCTCCCTGTGCCCCTCCCTTGCTCCTGCTCTCTCACTCTCAAAAATAAACAGGTTTTTTTTTTAAATAATAAAAGAAAAATAAATTCTAGTCAGTTCACATACAGTGCAATGTTGGTTCCAGGAGAATTCAGTGATTCATCATTTACATACAACACCCAATGCTCATCATAACAAGTGCCCTCCTTAATATCCATCACCCATTTAGCTCATCCCTCACCCACCTCCCTCCATCACCCCTCAGTTTGTTCTCTAAGGGTCTCTTTTTTTAATTTTTTTTAATGTTTTATTTATTTCTGAGACAGA
>NW_027531921.1:0-5965 GCF_008692635.1 Crocuta crocuta
TTAAGAAACAAAACAGATGAACATAAGGGAAGGGAAGGAAAAATACGTTAAAAAACACAGAGGGTGGTAAATCATAAGAGACTCTTAAATACAGAGAACAGACTAGGGGTTGTTAGAGGGGAGGTGGGTGAGGGGATGGGCTAGATGGGTGACGAGCATTAAGGAGGCACTTGCTGGGATGAGCACTGAGTGTTATATGGAAGTGATGAATCACTGAGTTCTACTTCTGAAATCAACACTGCACTGTATGTTAACTAACTTGAATTTAAGTAAATAAAATAAAATTAAAATTAAAATTAAAAAGAAGATAACTACTAGTTTCTCTATCCTGTTGCTTTCTAAATGAACTTAGAACCTCTCAAGTTCTACTTACAAAAATCCTGCTGGGATGCTGAAGGGAATAGCGTTAAACTTATAATTTATTATGGGAAAAACAAACATCTTGCCATCCTAGTATATGAGGCAGCACAGGGTATTGGTAAAGTGCCAGCCTTGGGGATCAGACTACTTGAGTTCAAATTCTCACATTGCCGGGGCACCTGGGTGACTCAGTCGGTTAAGTGGCCGACTTCTGCTCAGGTCACGATCTCGCAGTTCTCAAGTTTGAGTCCCGCATCAGGCTCTGTGCTGATAGCTCGGAGCCTGGAGCCTGCCTCGGAATCTGTGGCTCCCTCTCTCTCTCTCTGCCCCTCCCTGCTCTCACTCTGTCTCTCAAAAATAAATCAACATTAATTAAAAAAAAAACAGCACATGACACATAGTAAGTATTAGGGGAAAATGAAGTCTGGTATCTCTCTATTAAAGTATGTTGGAGGCCTTACGTAAGCTGGAGGCACTCCTCTCTTTGCATGGTTCTGATACTGATGATTTTCGGTTACCATGATTTCATTAAACAACACCAGCCCGCCAACAGCACCCTGGTGTATCAACCGAGTAATTGCACAGAGTACAAACACAGGCGCTATCTCTTCAGTGCACAAATTTACTATGTAAATAACAGAAACACGGTGTGATTAGTGAGCAGTCATGTCTTTCAAAGTCTGTCGGCGATGAGTTGCTGAGCAAAACTGTGTAGTTATGTTGCCTCTTTGTCTCTCAGTGATAAACTCATGTAACATTTTTACAAAAATAGATACTCGAAAGAGGGGGTTGGATGACAAAGGTAAAAGTGCGGCAAAGAAACAAAAAGTGATTTTGCCAGAAGTGAAAGGTAGAGTCAGCCTCAGTGAGGTTACAGAAGAAATAGCTAACCTGGGGAATTCAAGAGATCCTAGAAATGCAGCCCCAGGGACTTAGTGAGGCTGTAATTATTGACATACGTGGTATCATGAAAAGCTGTCATGACCAAAGGGATGAAGACGTCCCAGAGACAGTTTGACACCGGCAAAAACCTGCATGTTGAAGGGGCTCTTGGAGATATTTCACCGCACTGAAAACGCAAAGGAACATGCAGAACGTTGATCCAAAACTTTAAAAGGAGTTTGACAGTTTGTTAGGGTGTAGACAATACACTCGCTTGTGTTGTAAGTTATAGGGGAAGGCAAGCACTGTTAAAACGAACATTTTGGTATGTTTTCTGCAAAGTAACACAATACTTTAATTCTCAATGTATCTAGCGTTTAAATGGCAAAGTCCTAAAAACATTAATTTTTTCCAGTCCCCTGTAAATTTATAACAGAATGGACAGTAAGAGAATCGTTAGTGTTTTGATCATTTTTAAAGGTCACAGAACACTGGTAATTTTCCCCATTGGTTATTCAGATTGATTTGCATGGCTTAAGCATTTACGGTCCTTTTTATGGCTTTTTACTTCCTTGTTTATAACTTTTTTCATATAGGCCATCCCATGCGCACATTTCTCAGTAAGCTTTTTCTTAGTTGTTTTAAGTTTATTGTTGCTGCTGGGCATGGGATTCGTTTCGATTATTTCCTAGCAGGATATTGCTGATAGATAAGAAGGTTCTTGCTTTTTGTATACTTACTTAGTGTCTGAGTACTTTAAGCTCTTGCTATTTCTGACAGGTTCTTGGTTGGTTTGGTGTCTGTCCCTTGGTACTTGTGGCTCCTGATTTTACATGGAACCGGTGCATAACCCCTCCCCCTGCCACACACACACAAAGTCCTGGCTAACTCAGAGAGAGGGTTGTTTGCCTTCTGCTTTGGAGGTAGGGCCTCATTTCTGACATTATAGCTCAGCGGGCTTGTTTGCAAATTGGTGACCTAGCAGATCACCCTGAGTTCAAATCTCCAATGGCCACATACTGGCTGCGTGATCCAAACCGTGCAGGGACCAAACCTCACTGAGGAGGGTCTACTGAGATAGAAGGCTTGGGTGAGATATGCATGTAAAACACCTCTCTGGGAGTTAGCACAAAGAACAAGCTCAATAAATGGTGAGTACTATTATTTTATTATTTGTTATCTTTTTGGGGTTTTTTTGTGAAATTTTTTATGTCTTTATTCTATTTTGAGAGAGAGAGAGACAGAGTGTGAGCAGGGGAGGGGCAGAGAAAGAGGGAGACACAGAATCTGAAGCAGGCTCCAGGCTCCGAGCTGTCAGCACAGAGCCCAATGCGGGGCTCGAACCCATGGACCGTGAGATCATGGCCTGAGCTGAAGTCGGATGCTTAACCAACTGAGCCACCCGGGCGCCCCTATTTGTTATCTTTTTGTATTGGGACATAGTTGACATATAACATTATATTAGTTTCAAGGGTACAACAGAATGATGTGATATTTGTATATATTGCAAAACAATCGCCACAGTAAGGCTCATTAGCATCCATCACTACACATAATTACACATTTTTTTTCTTGTGGTATGCATTTTTAAGATTTACTTTCTTAGTAACTTTCAAATCTACCATATGTTATTATTAACTGTACTCACCATNCCAACAGTGTAGGAGGGTGCCCGTTTCTCCACATCCTCGCCAGCATCTAGAGTGTCCTGATTTGTTCATTTTATCTACTCTGACCAGCATGAGGTAGTATCTCAGTGTGGTTTTGATCTGTATTTCCTTGATGATGAGGGATGCTGGCCATCTGGATGTCCTCTTTGGAGAAGTGTCTGTTCATGTCTTCTGTCCATTTCTTCACTGGATTGTTTTTCGGGTGTGGAGTTTGGTGAGTTCCTTATAGATTTTGGATACTAGCCCTTCATCTGATATGTCATTTGCAACTATCTTTTCCCATTCCGTCAGTTGCCTGTTAGTTTTCTGGATTGTTTCCTTTGCCGTGCAGAAGCTTTTTATCTTGATGAGGTCCCAGTAGTTCATTTTTGCTCTTGATTCCCTTGCCTTTGGGGATGTGTCAAGTAAGAAATTGCTGCGGTTCAGGTCAAGGAGGTTGTTTCCTGCTTTCTCCACTATCTAGGGTTTTGATGGTTTCCTGT
Source organism: Crocuta crocuta (assembly GCF_008692635.1). Classification (NCBI taxonomy): domain Eukaryota; kingdom Metazoa; phylum Chordata; class Mammalia; order Carnivora; family Hyaenidae; genus Crocuta; species Crocuta crocuta. The sequence goes on from NW_027531921.1 coordinate 3,395, forward strand.
CTCACATTCAAGTCCTTTCTCTGTGTTTTCTTATGTATTTAAATGAGGAAGGTGGCTTCCATCTTGACCCAGAAGTCATTAAGAAGAAAATCTGATTTGGAAAGAAAGGTCCGGCATAGATATATCTTCTCTCATTCCTCCCACATTTATGCGGTTGACAAGTCCTGGGGGCCCCATCTCTAGTGTCACTTGTATCCACCATTCTCCTTCCCTTTCCATTCCCGCCGTCATACATCTGGACCTCGGCTTGCATTTGAACTTCTGTAATAGCTTCTAAATAGATCCTTCTGTGTCTCTTCTCTCACTGCTATTACCCAGAACTTGCACTAGTAAATTCCTTCTAAACCACTTCCCCAACTCGTCTTCTCCCTGCTGCTAACACCGTTACCAGCTTCACCTCTACACATACCTGGTGTCTACCCATTCACTGTGTGCCCACACTGTTCTACCAGCCGAAAATTCTCACCTCATCCACCTCCATCCTTTAAAACCCTGCTCATCGTCACATGCCATGCCTTCATGAAACCCTTCTTTTTTATTTTTTAAACATTTGTTCATTAAGAGACAGACAGAGGGCGAGCAGGCAAGGGGCAGAGAGAGACACACACACAGAATCCGAAGCAGGCTCCAGGCTCTGAGCCGAAGTCAGATGCTCAATGGACTGAGCCACCCAGGCGTCCCCATGAAACGCTTCTTGATTTTTCTTTTCCTACTCTCTCCCTCAGAAATCAGAAGAAATCGTTTCTTCTTCCATGTTACCAACATATTTGCTTGTACTCATTTCCTTAAATTCTGTTCATCTTGCTGCTGAAAAGTAAAGTAGGTGTCCGTAAACTGAAAGTTTCTCAAGCACAAGAGCCATGTCTTCAGCATCTAGAGAGGTCCTAGAGGATCCCTCCATTATATTGTGTCTGTCTGCTTGTCTTTCCCCACTCATCCCCCACATTTGAAGAGAGGTAAGAACTACGTTTTGTTCACCACTGTATCCCAAATGCCTAATGCGGAGCCTGGCGCATAGTAGGTGCTTGTTAAAAGCTGGTTGAATCAAATAATAGCCCTCCCGTCCCACTGGCCTCTCTGCCCCTGTGACGTGGGCCTCCTGTCTACTTCATCAACTACTGCTATCACTTGGAATGGCCTGCTTCCCCTCTCACATCTTGAACTCTGAAATGCCTTCCAGTTACCAAAACTTTCCATCTTTTGGCGGACGTGTTCAACCCCGTTGCTGTGACTGATGGCCCCCTGACCTCTCCCTATTCTTCCAGTCAGTCCCTCTCTGACTTCTCTCACCTCCCTTCTCAGCTCCACATTCTGTTCTGTTCTTTCCAGAGCTCTGGCTAGGGTGGGGTCACTGGGGCACAGAAACTTCAGGGGCACCACATTTTTCTCCCACCACCCCTCTGGTCTCTGTTGGAAGCCTCACCCTGGCCCCAGGCCAGCCCCCTTGGCAGTCGCAGAGATGGATGGAGCGAGAGGCCCGAGGTCAAGGGCTGGGAGCGCACCAGCCAGGGGACCTTTTGTGCGCAGGGCTGCCCCTCCCCCTTCCAAGAGCAGCTTCCATTGAAGAGAAGGCAAGTTTCATGCTGCTTCCCCGGGCGTCACACATGCTAGTTAGGACTCTGGTTCCGTCCTCCCTTCCCTCACCCCTTGACACTGTGCCAATCTCATGCTGCTTTCCCGGCCTCAGAGCTATAGCCAGTCCTGTCACCCAGCTTCCCGGGACCACCACCACTGGTTCCAGCTGTCTGCCCTTGGTGGCCGCTTGGTGGCCAGCTGCTCCCCCTCCCCATCTTAACCTCTGTATGTTGAATCTTGGGGAGTGTTTGTATTGAGAATATGTTGTTGCAGGATGTGTGATACACACACATGCACACACACTGAGAGAGAGAGAGAGAATGAGGGAGGGGGGGAACCTGAGGCCAAGCTGAGTCCCTCTCAAAGCCTGTTACCTCATCTGTCAAATGGAAATGATAATAGTATTTACTTTCTAGCATAACTCTGAGGTATAAAGCGCATAGCAGAGCGCCTGGTGCGTACAGCAAGCACTCAGTAGATATGAGTTCCCTTCCCTGAGTTTTATACCCTGCACACTTTCCAAGACTGTGGTAAGAATTAGATTTAAAAAGCAAAAAAACAAAAACAAGAAACAAAAAACCAAAGCAACAAACTAGTGATCACGCCTGCTATAGCAGCTGTAATAGACGTTAGTTAAGACCAACTCCAGAGGCCAGGCAGCAGCTCCTGTCCCCTGGCTGTCCCCTTGTACACCGCACCCCCTCGATACCACCCCATCCGCGATCTGAAAGGCTCCTAAGAAAATTCCCTTTTCAGGGTCTAGAAACTCAAAACTTTTTGAGCCGGTGCCAAGAATGTTCGCTGCAATCAACTTTGTCTATCATAAAGAGGCCGGCCTTGGGTTTCAAATTCTGCCACTGAGTGTTGGTCTCCTCCTTGACTGCAGTGGGAGATTTAAGTGCAATTGAAATCAAAGGCCGTTCTTTTCTTTTTTTCTATCAAGTGGGTTTTAAAAACCCAGGGATGCTTTTATCCATGTTTTTGAAATTGCAACTA
>NW_027531921.1:6202-12687 GCF_008692635.1 Crocuta crocuta
ATGTGCATGTTCATTATATGTTGTTTCCAGCTGACTTACCCTTTAGAAAAGTCATAGGCACAGGAAATGCATGCCCTGGAAGTGACTCGGGCATGACAATAGCACACATCCTGCACACTTAACCTCCAGCGAAGGTTGGCCAGTACTCACCGCTCCACATAAACTAAACCAGGCTCTACTTGCTGTGTCTGGAAACATCTGGTCATGTTAACATCTGTTTATTTATCATACAAGAATGACGTTTTAAACTAGTTGATGGCATTTTCAGAGATATTTCAATTTTGATATTTTAATATTTTAATTTTGATAAGGTCCAATTTTTCAACTTGTTCCCTTTATGGTTTGTGCTTCTTTTTTTAAAGTTTATTTATTTATTTTGAGAGAGAGAGAGAGAGTGCACATGTGCATGTGCTTGCATGTACCAGCAAGGGAGGGGAAGCCAGAGAGAGAGAGAGAGAGAGAGAGAGAATCCCAAGCAGGCTGCCTTCTGTCAGCACGGAGCCTGATGTGGGGCTTGATCTCATGAACCACTGTGAGATCATGAGGTGGGCTGAAATCAAGGGTCAGATGCTTAACCAGCTGAGCCACCCAGGCGCCCTCATGGTTTGTGCTTCTCATGTCAAGTGTAAAAACCCCTGGTCCCACAGATTTTCCCCTATGTATTTTTTTTCCTGAAAGTCATACACCTTACATATAAGTCTGTGACCCATTTAGAGTTAATTTTTGTATAACTTGTGAGACATAGATCCACGTTCATTCTTTTGCCTGTGGATGTCCAAGTGCTCCAGCATCACTTGTTGAAAGCACTATATTACCTCCATTGAATTGCTTTTACATCTTTGTGAAACATCAGTTGATGGATTGGGATGAATCTATTCCTGTGTTCTCTATTCTGTTCCATTGATCTCTGTCTGTCCTTTGGCCAATGCCACACTGTCTTGATTACTACAGGTGTAGAGCAACCCTTAACATAAGGTGAATTGATTCCTCCCTCTTTTTTCTTCTTCTTATTCTAGATTGTTTTAGCTACTCTAGGACCTATGACCTTCCACATAAATTTAAAAAAATTAAATGTTTATTTTTGAGAAAGACAGAGTGTGAGTGGTGGAGGGGCAGAGAGAGAGAGAAAACACAGAATCCAAAGCAGGCTCCAGGCTCTGAGCTGTCAACACAGAGCCCAATGTGGGGCTCGAACTCATGAGCTGTGAGATCATGACCTGAGCCGAAGTCTGGCGCTTAACTGACTGAGCAGCCCAGGAGCCCCCATTTCCTTCCATATAAATTTTAAAATAGGTTTGTCTATATCTACCAAAATCCTTGCTGACATTTAATAGGAATTGCATGAAATCTATAAATCAGAGAAGAACTGAGATCTTTACAATGGCCAGTCTTTCAATCCATGAACATAATATATTCCTCCATTTATTTAGGTGTTCTCTGGTTTCTTTCATCAGTGTTTTGTAATTCAAGCATACAAGTTTTATACATGTTGTGATAGATATGTGCCTGGTTCATTTTTCTTAAAGTGATTGTAAATTATATTGTTTTTCGTTTTGGTTTCTAGATGTTCATTGTTAACTTAATTTGCTGAGAGATTTTGTTTTTTTTTAAATTATGAATGGTTGTTGAATTTTGCCAACTGCTTTTTTCTGAATTGATATGATCATTTGGTTTTTCTTCTTTAGGCTGTTGATATGGAGATTTCATCAGTTGGTCTTTTTTAGTGATTGATTTTTGGGAATTGAACCAGCCTTGGTTAATAAGTCCCATTTGGTCATTGTTTATAACTCTTTTTATATATTGCTGTCTTTGAGTTGGTAATATTTTTGAGGATTTTTGAATCAGAGTTCATAATAGGTATTGGTCTGCAGTTTTCTTCTTTTCTTTCTTTTTTTTGTACTGTATCTGGTTTTGGTATCAAAGTAATTGTTGCCATAGAAAATGAGTTGGAAAGTGGTTCCTATTTTATTTTCTGAAAGATTGTGTGTAAGATACGTATTAATTCTTTAAATGTTTGGTAGAATTCTCCAGTGAAGCATTCTGAGCTTGGATATTATCTTTTGGGGGAGTTTTTAATTACAAATATAATTTCTTTAATGTCACAGGAACATTCAGGATACCTCTCAATACTCTGTTGAGTTTTGGTAGTTTGTAGTTTTCCAATAATTGTTTCCATTTCATCTAAGTTATCGAATTAAAGAGCCTACAGTTGGTTATAGTGTTCCCTTATTTTTCCTTTAATGGAGACATGGTCTGTAGTGATATCCCCTGTTTGTGCCTGATGTTTGTTTGTGTCTTCTCTCTTTTTATCTTTGTCAGTCTTTTATTGATTTTTTTTCAAATCACCAGTGCTTTGTTTCATTGTTTTTTTCTCTCCCGTTTTTGTATTTTCAGTTTTCTTGATATCTGTTTGTACCTTTATCATTTTCTTCCTTCCCTTTGCTTGCAGTGGGTATAGTTTGCTCTTCTTTTTCTAGTTTCTTGAGATAGGAATTTAGATTTTTGTTTTGAGATGTACCTTCCTTTTTAATGTTAACATTAAGTGCTGTACATTTGCCTTTTCACACTGGTGTAGCTGAATCCCACATATTTTAATAGGTTGTATTTTCATTTTCATTAAGTTTATATTTCAAAATTTTTATTTGAAACTTCCTCTGTGATCCATGGGTTATTTATAGAAGTATGCTGCTTAATTTCCAAATGTTATTGATTTCTAGCTTGATCCCACTGTGGTCAGAGTACATACTCTGCATGATTTCAGTTCTTTTAAGTGGTTCATAGTGTGTGAGCACTGTGAGAAAGAGCATTTTCCCATATTTGAAGCATTTGGAGAACACAGTGCTGCATGAAGAGAAGTGCAGTTCCTTTTGTTGGGGGACAGGAGGTCATTACTTGCTTTTTTAAAGATTATTTTTAATGTTTATTTTTGAGAGAAAGAGAGACAGAGCATGAGCAGGGGAGGGGACAAGAGAGAGGGAGACACAGAATCCAAAGCAGGCTTTGGGCTCTGAGCTGACAGCAGAGAGCCTGACGTGGGGCTCGAACTACGAACCTTGAGATCATGACCTGAGCCGAAGTTGGAAGCTTAACCTCCTGAGCCACGAGGTTATTACTTCTTGAGCACCTACTGCTCACTCCCTCACTGAGGGCTTTAGATACATAATTTCATCTAATCCTCTCAATAACCCTTTGAAGTCCCTACTATTATTAACCCATTTTAAATATGGGAAATGTGAGACCAGAACGTTTAAGTGACCTGCTTGATTTCACTGGGCGAATATGGGATTTGAATTTTGGTGCTTCCATCTTGAAAACAGTTACAGTTACAGATGAAAAGACTGGTAAGGACATGAGGGATAAAGGGTAGTATGGGAACATGTCCTAGGAAAGCAAGCGGGCAACCAATTATCTGATGCTCCCCTTGTCACTGCTTCTCTACGATGGAGTTTATATACACCTCGATCAATTTGATATTATTTAATTTTTAAAATCTTAATTCAGATGATATGGATTTTTTTTTTTGGCCACACAAATTCAAATAATTAGTTGGGCTAATATTTCACTTCTTAGCCTAAGTTAATGGAAGACTATAGAGTTTAATGGTTACATCTCTTAGGATGGGTTGCTCTTGTATCTGTACGACAGGGAGCAAAATATGTACCCCAGAGAATTGTGGCACTGGGATAAGGGATCTGAAAGTGTTTTCTCCATCAAGCACCATACCAATATATGGGATTACTATGATGATAATGGAGATGAAGCTAAGGTTTCTTTAGGAGATAAGGCCACTGTCCATAATGTTGAAAAATGTTTTCAGCCTTGAGGCCACAGACGTCATGGGTAGGCTTCTCTGAAACTGTATGTAAGCAATATGAAAAGGTGCATTTGGGAGAGGGAGACTTATCATCTCCTCCCAAAGAATATTTGGAACTGACTAGCGGAATGAATGAATAAATGAAACGGGAATGTCTGACCATGCGATATAGGAAATAGTACACAGTCATTGTCTTTTGCATAATGAAGTGGCTTTCTCAGATGTAAACAGCTTGAAGGGGGGTTCTTTTCTTATTCCTGGACTTGAATGGCCTATATGCTACTTCCCTCCTGCCCTGAGCTTTAGCAAGAAGCATGTTCACAAGTGGGAGAGTGTGTATACCTGGAGAGGAAACTTCAAACATTTTACAGATGGGAGGATACTCCTTTAGTTTCAGTTTTGAATGGGACTGTACACTAGCCAATTAGGAACTGGGGTAGCTGGCTTTGTAGAACTAAGAGGATTCTGCACTTGGAGTGTTACCATGGAACAAATGAGGGCATATAGACTATGAAGTCTCTGCCATTAGTATAACCCCACCACCACCACCATCACCACATGAAGTGACCTTTACGCTGAAAAACTGGTCTGGACCAAGCAACACATTATAAGGGGTACAGACAAGAAGCTCAATGAATGACTCCGAATCCAGGTGATGAAAGAAGAAGATCCAGGCAGAGCTGGGAGAGATGTAATTTCTTTAGCCACATTTGGATAATGAATTGCATAGGTCCAAAGATAGGAGGTATTAGAGGTGATGTAAGGGCTGACCTGTTGGCCTTTATGAGGCCTGAGTTAGTCTGGCACGACAGCTAGCCCTCGAGGGCCTGTGTTGAGGTTGGGTCTCGGGGCCCAATCTGTATCAGACCGGGTGTTGATCTGGAATGACTCAAAGCAGGTAAGTGCCAGAGAACATTGTCATGGTCCCAGAAGAAAACTGAGATGGCTATCTTCGCAGTGTTGGTCGTTGAGTATGAGGGGCTATAAGTTTGCTGAATAAAGTATACGATGACAATACTTAATGGGAAATACATATACTAAAGATTATTTATCATTTATCTCAAATTCAAATTTAACTGAGCATCCTGCATTTTTATTTGCTAACTCCAACAACCCTAGATGAGTGAAAAGCCATTTTCTGGAGACAGGGCCTGAGGTAACAAGACTAGTAATTCTCAGACTTGAATGTGCATACAAATCACCTGAGAAGTCAGCAGGCGTGGGATGGCCCTCAAGCCCTAGAAGTTCTAAAATGTCGCAGGTGATGCTACTGAAGTTGGCCACAGACCGTACATTAAATAGCAAGGGGTTAGATAGTTGCTTCAGTTAATGATGAAGGCACCTTTCTCATTCCACATAAAAGTTCCATCAATACCATGTAACTCTTCCATCATTACCTTAAGCCCTAAGTGAGAGGATGCCTTCAACTGTGTCGCAGATGGGTGTCTAGAAATGTCTAGAGCAGATGAAGTATTTGGGGTCCAAATTGGGTGGAGAAGGGAAGCAGAAACTCTAACAGAATGCAGCAATAACAGGATCCATCGCTCTAACCCGGTAGTTCCCAAATTTTCTGCACACAATTATCCCAGGAGAGCTTTTGAAAAATTCCAGAGGCTATGCCCTCCAAGGCCAATTAAATCACAATCTTTGCAGGGTGGGTGGGTTGGAAATGGGCATTGGTGTTTTTGAGGCCCCCCAGGTGATACTTATGTACAGATAAATTTGGGAACCAGTGTTCTAGTGCATCTAAGCAAGAACCAAAACTGTTTTTGATTTCAAAACATGATCTGGGGAGGTAGAGCCAAGCAGAGGGGCCTAAGGAAACTTCTTTGGCTTAAAAGGAAGCATAATCTCTTAAGCAGTTGTCAGAGTAGTTACTTCCAAGGCACTTGCTTACATATTCTGATTGGAGATTTCTGGAAGTTCCAAGGCCTGACTTTGAACTGTCAAATTTCTGGTTCCTCTTGGGCTGACTATACTTTAAATTTTCCCTGTCACCCACACCTTCGGCCTGACATTCCACACAGATATTTGGAACTGTGGCAAATCACCTGCTGATATTACTTGGATGTGAAAGCACGTGGGAAAAAAAATGAGCACTATGTCTACCTCAAGTAATTCTATTCTCTCCTTTTGCTAAAACAAAGCTGGAAAAATACCGATGCCTTGGTCCCACCCCAAGAGATTTTTTACTTAATTGATAAATGTGGAGATTGGGCTTTGGGTTTTTCAGAAGATCCCTAGGTGATTCTAGTGTTCAAGGCACTTAAGTACAACTAGGTGAGGCACGGGGGCTTACTGGTTTTGTGTTCCCAGACCAGCAGTATCAACATAACTTTGGAGCTTGTCAGAAATGCAAACTTCCAGGCCCAGGCATCTGGAATCTCTGGGGTTGGGGCCCAGCAATCTGCTATCAAACATGTTGTCCAGGTGATTCTAATGCATGCTCAAGTTTGAGAGTCACCCATTTAGGACTGAAATCCGAAATGTGCAGCTAGAGGCAGGCTTCTGAAACTTCCTTGGGAATTTCCATTCTTTCAAGATGATTATTGATTTAATATCCTCAGTAGTAAAACGGGAAACACAAAATAAGTGCCATACAAGATGAAGTAAGATATGAGGTATAGCAAGCTTATGCCCTCATTGCTTTTTTTCATACTATGTTTACACC
>NW_027531921.1:12753-15649 GCF_008692635.1 Crocuta crocuta
GAGTAGAAATGAAAGTTAGAGAAGGGAAGAAGGGAGCAGAAGAGGTAAAGACCCAACAGAAAAGTTCATCTGAAGTGTAAACTCAGAGATATAAAATAACTTGAAAGAATAACGCTTAGTAAAAGATGGACAGAAGGAGCTAGGAGCAACTATAATGTTTACATGATATGGGTGGATCCCCGGGCCTGGTTAGTTTCTACCAGTCAGTGATTCTCAGCCAATTCATCATGGGGTGTCCTGGGCCAGGTCCTGGCCTGAACAAGGTCTAGGAATTGTGGGACCCATTTCCCAGTCATCTGCTTCCCAATGACCTTTAGGCAAATCTCTTAAGGGATTTGCCTTCAATATGTGAAGGAGATGAGCGTATTCTATTCCTCTAGTTGGCTGGGGGAGTGTCTCCTGTATCTTCACAGCCCTGGCCATCCCCTCCAGAGCTCTAGCCACGGGGGAGATAAGGGATAGACTGCTTCTGTGCAAGACAGCTGGGTACTTGAGTTCCACGTGCTGCTGGAGACAAAGGGAACCTGAATCTGGGACTATAGAATCTGAGATTGTTGGGTGGTGGGGAAAACAGACAAAGGAAGGGCATGAATGCAGCCATCTTTATCCTTTAAGACTCTCCTTTTTGCCCCAGCTAAATACACATGCATGCATTTTGTCCTTCAAACTTTGTAACTCTGAGCATTCAAACCTATTTTGTGCCATTTACATAAAACATTTTAGACTTTGATGTAGTTTTTATGAGTTGTAGACAAGGAACAACTCCTTTGTAACTATTAACATTGGGCTTATTGGGGACCTCTAGACAGCTTCTACAAAGAAGACGATGTACACAATAGAAATTTCTGACTAGTATAAACTTTAGAGAGCTCACTGTATGGACCAGGAAGGTGAGGCTTAATAGCTTCACTTACTTGAAGACCAAGTTCTTAACCATGCCCTGTTCTGGAAGCATCTAACCCAGATACTGACATTTCTCAAAAACTCTCTCTATGTTCATTCTTTAATTGTGAGGTCAACACGTTCCTTTTGTAATGCTCAAAACCATGTCACCAGCTTTGCAAGCCACAGTCAGGCTGGGGGGCCTTTGGGCTGTGAGCCTTCCCTTCCTGATGACTGTGAACATGCCTATCAGCCAGTAGCAGTGATGAGCTTTGCGAAGGGATTGCTTCAAGTGCCTCCACAACAGTGGATGAACAGTGCTTGCTATAACTGTAGACGGGCTCTGTTAGCTGTTTGAACCAAGTCTGTTGAGTCCACAAGTTTAGGATCATAGCAGCAGACTCTGCATCGATGACCTCCTCATTTGAGTGGGGACATGGCTCCGACTCTTGGTACATGGTCTTCAGGATCGTAATCTTGAAATCCTTTCCTCCCATCCTTGAGGCACGCTTTTTGGAACTCCTTTTATCATCGGTGGGAGGGGGTGGGTTGAAAGTCGCGTCTGTACGTGTTTTCTGTGCTAATCTGAGAGCTGGCCTCAACCCCAGGACTTGGGTCACTTACACACAGAGATCTCATTGTGAGGGGCGAGGAAAATGGCAGTTCCTCAGCTGCACTTTGAAATTCTGCATTAAAAAAAAAAAAACACTAAGTATTCATAAGCCTCTTATTTAATGAATGAATCCCTTTGTGTTTACATCCTTCACAACTCAGGGAACAAATAGGGTTTAGTTGCTAGAAAGTGAAAACTTCAAGCTCATCAGAATGGGGGAAATAGTAGGCAATTTAGATGAACAGTGGAAATGGCTCCATCCCAGTTTCTTGGTACCTGCTCATAAGGGCATGCCAACCACTGCTTTATTTTTCAGTGTCTCCACCTTCACTTTCGGGCATTATCCAAAAAGGGGCAGCAAGATGTTGACCGGCATAAATCTGTATTAAGCTGGTGATGTGCTCACCTGAGATCAAGAGACAAAGAAACAGGTCAACTTGTGAGGTTTGGTAATTGCCAATTGCTAGTGAATGACGTGACTACTTTTTCCCATGTGCCTTTATCCTGCTTCCTCCTCTTATCTCTAAGAGTGGTGTCTACTTCTCCAGAATGAGTGAAACCCCCAAGGAAGCATTTTCAAGATCCCACTGTCTCTGAAGAGATCGGAAAGAAAATTTTGAGCTCACACGATTTCGAGTTGGAAATGCGGTAAATTCATTCTTGGGTCCTCCTACTCCTAAGAGTAGCTCCAAGAAGCTCTTCAATATTAATTAGTGAGCTGTGAATTCAGTTCTGTGCAATTATGATGAGCCCGGTTTTGGAGTATGAAAGAGCTAACTTATCGAATTTTTGAATTACTCATCTAGAAGCCTGAGTATTTTTGTATTTCCATATTTCTCGAGTAGCACTTAATTTAATCTTAGCCCCATTTCTTTCAATAAACCATTGTTGCATCTCATAAGCAGCACGGCGTCTTCCTCTAACTCATCTCCCCGTGAAATTGGTTTAATGAAGCAGAAAGGTATGAAGCATTAGCAACAGTGGAATCCATGTGGTAGCACTTCATTTTTCAGAGGCACTCACATTTCCACCCTAATTTATAAAATCAGCACACAAATGATTTTTATCACGGCCATTACATCAGTATAAATTACTGCCTTTTTTTATAACACGGCAGTTAGTCAAACTGTTGAAATGATATCTATTAGTCAAGGGATGGGGGGTGAAGTGGGAAAGAGTGAGTGAACAAGAGTGCCGGCGGTTGTCTTACAGAAACACTAATATTAATTTACCATAATGAACACCGATGGGGTATTTTGCAAACGTACAGATGAAAATTAAAGGCACAAAGTGAAGCAAATGGGTCAATTTGTTCAGGACAAAGAGGGGGACCTTCAATAAACAAACGGTGCTATATAGAGACAGGCAGCGATGCAATTAGTCAGGCACTCCTCTTGTCCA
>NW_027531921.1:15654-22442 GCF_008692635.1 Crocuta crocuta
TGGCTCTCCTCCTCTCCAGTGGGCAGGCGCCATTGTTGTTCTCTCCTGCGTGGGTGTCTCCATTTATCTCATTGTAGGAACTGTCGTCCCGGTTTTGTGCCCTGAAGCCTTGCTCTGTTGAATCCATCCTGCCGGAGCCTCCTTGTAGAGCATCACCCACGGCCATCTCTTCTTTTCACCATTTGCCACCTANAAACCTCAGTCATCTGACCTCACCTCGCTAAAATGGGGACGTGATCATTTGGGTGGGATTGGGTTGATGGTTCCCATTGCCCTAGTTACGAACACCAGGTTGTGAAGCAAACGGTTTACTAGTTCGTTTCTTTTGGAGACACGGACTGGATGGATGGATATAGGATGAGGTTGACCTTGCAAGAGTCCATTGCTCCTCTACTTCAGAAGTGACATTTAAACATAAACAATTTGCGTATAAATTGGAAGTCATTCTTGTCCACTGAATGGCATGGTCCCCCTAGGTATACTTCTCTGCTGTGAAGTCTGTGCAGCAGTAATTAAACAATCCTGAAAATGCATTCCCTTCTTCGTACTGATTTCACTCCCATTGATCAGTCTAACATAATGACAATATATAAAATCTTTATGGGAAATTCTGTGTTCTGTATTTACTTAATAATTCATTCCATTAACACATATTTATGGGGCATGTGCTATATGCCAGGGAGTAGGCTCGGTGGTTGGTGGTTAGGATCCAGTGGCAAATGAACCTTCTAGTGAAGAAAGCAGTCACTGACCAAGTAATTCTAAGCAAGACTTATAATTGTTGTAATTCCGCATTGGTTTCTATTTTCTCTTATTACTCAAGGCCAGAGTATATTCAGGAAATATAAATTCATTGATCATAGTCACTGACCATGTCTGCTGAGGTCTTTATAATTTCTGAAAACAGGTGCATACTGGGTTTTTGTAGTTGTTTTGATATTTTGTTTTTGTTTTTACTAAATTTGGGATACTATTGAATGGTACAAAAGTACAACTTAATGTTGATTTCTCTGGTCTGCACCCTGCAATCCAATAGAGCCTGGTATTTTCAAAGAAGCAGCTCTACAGCAGTTGGGAAATAGACTTCCATGAAACTTGGTGTACCCTGGTAAACATCACAACTATTTGCTTGTATTGAATGAGGTCAGTTCACAAGCCCGGTAATCTTAATATTAGACAAACCAGATTTAGTGAAATCTGGTATTGAAAGTTCTATAATACAGTAAGAAAGATAGACTTCATCTTTCTGATTNGGAAGGGTCTTGTCTTTAGATGTCCTAAGCCATGGAAAGGAGCAGTCTGCCAGTGGTTTTAGACCAGGGGTGAGGATACTTTTTCTGTAAAATAGAGTCAGATAGTATTTTTAGCTTTGTTAGCCATGCAGTTTCTGACTCAACTCAGCTGTTATACAAAAAGCAGCCATAGACAGTACATAAATATATAAGTATGGCTGTGTTCCAATAAAACTGTATTTATACCNTGTCAGCACAAAGCCCGACGCGGGGCTCAGACTCATGAACTGCAAGATCATGACCTGAAGTCGAACGCTCAACTGATTGAGCCACCCAGGCGCTCCGTGTCTTGGCTATTTTAAATAATGCTGCAATAAATAGGAAGTGATCCTGAACTGGCCCATAGTCTATAGCTGGTCACCCCTGATTTTAGAGCATAAGAAACTTCTATGGTTTTAGGAAAAGAAACACGAATAGAGGCTAGGTCAGCAAAGCACTGTCATGAAGCATTCTCAAGCTACATTTGTCAAGAGGTTCCTTTTGCTTAATTACTCACCCTCTCCCTGCTTAGGAAGCACAGTTCCTAATTTATAGCTGAATGAGAGCATTATGTACGACCTTTGGACCNTATCACCTTTTTCTGATCTTGACTTTTAAAGTTTTGATTCATGGTTTGCTATATATACTCTGTTGCTCTTGCTCTTTATGGAGACAATACCCTTTCTGACTGGCTCTTCAGGCCTGATTCTTGAGCTCCAGTTGAACCTCATCTCTTGACATTTGCCTTTGCCTGCAGCTCAGATTTCCCAGGCCCCACAATGAGGTATCTGTTCAGCTTCTTTCTTTCCTAGGATTCAACCCTGCTCACCTTCTCAGATGGTTTTCTTCTATCTCCTGCTTTGACTGACTTAACATCCTTCTCAGCCCTGAGGGGGTATACAAAGGGGAGTCTAATATCATACTGTGTTCCGAACACGAATCCATGCGCCTGAGGAGCCCTAGACTGCAGGGAAGAAACACAGGCGGCACATGCACATTCGTGCTATCTCTCTTTCTCTCTCCACATGTGCACCTGCGTGTACGTATGTGTGTACAAGCGCACACACACACATGCAAATAATGAGCACTTACCATCTGCCCACTGCTCTGGTGAGTGTTTTACATACATTAGCTGATTTAGTTCCCATAGGAACTCTGTTAAGGCATGCATTGTAGTATTAATATTAATATTGTTCTTTTTCTATATCCTCCTCCTCCTCATCTCCATCACTTCCATTTAATGGATGAGAAAACTGAGGCCTAGAGCCGTTTAATGAACCTTCCCAAGGTCATACAGTGAGAAGGTAGCAGAGGGCAGGTTTGTACTCAGTTGGTTCTGAACCAGACCTTGTGCGGTGATCATCAGGACAGCAGAATGGTTGGTTGCCCAGAGATTCTAAGTAGCAGAGACTTCAGTGCTGAAGGCTTGCGCTGCCTTCTTATCTTTTTGGTTTTTCTTTCTTTTTTTGAGGATTTTATTTTTAAGTAATCTTTACACCCAATTTGGGGTTCGAACTCATAACCCCGAGATCAAGCGTTGCATGCTCTACCAACTGAGCCAGCCAGGCGCCCCTCTTTGCTTTTTTGGGTTATGGTCCCTCTATCTCCTGGCACTACTTATAGAAGTCCACTCCCAACTCCTGATCCAAACCTCTGCAATGAATTGATAGCTTCACGTGGACAACCTGTACTGTGACCACACAAAGTGGGTTTCATTTCTGGCTTTGAACCTTACTAGTTATGTCAAACTGGGCAGGTTACTGAGCTTCTCTGAAACTCGGTTTCTTCTTCATTTTTCAAAAAAGGGACAACAATAGCACTTACCAGAGAGGGTTGTTAGGAGGAAGGAAAACAATACTCTACATAAAACCCTTGAACCAATGCCTGGCACACAATATTACTCAACACATGGCAGCTGCTATCAATATTAGTTCCCCACCCACCTCAAAGACTGCTCCCCCTCCTCCATGCTTTCCATGCTTTTCCCCTTTCCCTTGCCATCATCTATGGTAAATATATCATCTATTTAGGCTTCTGAGGGACACCCTGACTTTTCTACTCCAGGTGACCTTTATAGCCATTCACTTTGGCCATCATTATCTCAGTGGTATATTTTTAAATAACAGCTCTTTTGTTTTTCTTATTGAACAAGTTTAATCACCACTCTGAGATGTTATATTAGTAGACTCACTCAGGACCATGAAGTTAATTTATGGCAAAGAGAGTTCTCAGCTTCTGACTCACACTGTTTTGTTCATCATAAAAAACAACGTTATTGAGATAGAATTACATATAACACAATTCAATGCATAGCAAGTATACAATTCAATGGATTTTAGTAGATTCACAGAGTTGTATTACCTGACGTGCACTGCCACGACAAAGTACCATAGACTGGCAGCTTAAAGCATGGAAATGTCTGATCTCACAGTTCTGGAAGCTAGAAGTCCTCAGCCAAGTGCTGACTAATTCCATTTGTGGTGAGAGCTCTCTCCCTGACTTGTAGATGGCTGTCATCTCATCGTGTCCTCAGTTGGCAAAAAAAGAACAGCCCGGCTCTTGGGTTCTCCTCCTCCTCCTCTTCTCCTCCTCCCCCCCCTATATGGATCTCAAATAGCTACCTTCTCAGGGTGGCTGGATTTTTCCGTTNAGAGAGAGTGAACAGGGGAGGGGCAGAGAGGGATGGGGGGCAGAGGATCCAAAGTAGGCTCCGTGCTGGCAGGAGAGAGCCTGACGCGGGGCTCAAACTCAAGAACTGCGAGATCATGGCCTGAGCTGAAGTCGGATGCTCAGCCCCCCAGGCGCCCCTGGGTTCTCTTCCTACAGGGTCACTAATCCTATCAGATCAGGGCCTCACCCTGAGATCCTTATTTAACCTTAACTACCTCTTAATAGACTCCATCTCCAAACACAAATTGGATGTCAGGGTTTCAACATGTGAACTTTGGGAGGACACAATTCAGCCCATAGCATTTGTGAAACTTTGTGAAAATTTTAGAACATTTTCATCAACCTAGCAAGAAACTGTACCCTTTACCAGTCACTCCCTATTAACCCAGTCCCTCAAGACCTAGGCAACCATTAATCTACTTTCTGTCCCTATAGATTTGTATATTCTGGACATTTCATATAAATGGAAACGTACAATATGTACTGTTTTATCACTGGCTTCTTTTACCCAACATAATGTTTTCAAGGTCATCAATGCTGTACAATATATCAGTACTTGATTCTGCTTTGCTGCTGAATAGTATTCTATTGTATAAATATACTATAGTTTATTTATCCATTCATTATTTGATGGACATTTGGTTTGTTTATGCTTTTGGCTATTATGAATAATACTGCTATGAACGTTTGTGTATACATTTTTTTGTAAGCATATTATTTCATTTTTCTTGTGTATGTACCTAGGAGAGGTATGGATGAGTCGTATGGAAACTTTATGTTTAGCCTTTTGAGGAAGAGCCCGACTTGTTTTCCATAGCAGCCATGATACTTTGCATTCTAATCAGCAATATGTGATAGTTCTAATTTCTCCACATCCTTGCCAATACTTGTTATTATGGTTTTTATTATAATCATCTGACTTTGTATGAAGTGGTATCTCATTATAGTTTTGATTTTATTTCTCTTATGAATTATGATGCTGAACATCTTTTCATGTCCTTTTATGGTCATTTTGTATCATGCTTAGATGAATGCCTATTCAAAGTTTTTGCCCATTTTTGATTGGGTTGTTTGTGTTTTTATGGTTAACTTGTACTTGTTTTTAAACACATTCTGAAGACTAGACTTTTATAAGGGATATGATTTGCAAATATTTTCACCCATTCTATGAATTAACTTTTAATTCTCTTGATAGTGTCCATGAAACACATAAGTTTTAAATGTTGATTATTTATTTATTCATTTTATCTGTTTTCTTTGGATGCATGTGTTGTTGATGTCATGTCCAAGAAATCATTGCCTAATCCAAAGTCATGAGAATTTATCCCTGTTTTCTCCCAAGAGTATTATTGTTTTAGCTCTTACATTTTGGTTTATGCTCTATTTTGAGTTAATTTTGGTATATTGTATGAAGGTGGGGGTTCAGCTTCATTTTTTTGCAAGTGGATACCCAGTTGTCTCAGCTCCATTTGTTGAAAGACTATTCTTTTTCACTGAATTGTCTTGGCACTCTTATAGAAAACCAATTAGCCATAGACGCATGGGTTTATTTCTAGGCTTCCAATTCAATTCTATTTATCTATATGGATTTACTTATGTGAATGTCAGACCCTTTTGCTTCCTGTAGCTTTGTATTTAGTTTTGAAATCAGGAAGTATGATTCTCTGACTTGGTTTCTTTTTGAGACTGTTTTGGTTGTTCTGGGGCCCTTGCATTTCCATATGACTTTCAGGATCAGCATGTCAGTTTCAGCAAAGAAACCAGCTAAGATTTTGGTAGGGATTGCATTGAATCTCTAGATCAACTTTGCCATTCTAACAATACTTAGGTTCCAACCCATGAACATTATATGTCTTTCCATGCACGGATACTCCACAAACTATCAGCAAATCAAACTCAGCAATGTATAAAAAGAATTACACACCATAACAGAGTAGAACTTATTCCAGGAATGTAAGTTTGGTTCAACATATGGGAACTAGTCAATGTAATACACCATATGAATAAAATAAAGGAAACATGATCTTAATGAACACAAAAATGCATTTGACAATATCCAACACACCCTCCTGATAAAAACAACAAACAAGGAATGGAAGGAACTTACTCAGCTAGATAAAGAGCATCTATGGAAGCCTACATCTTTTATCACACTGAATGATTTCCCCCTTAGACTATGAAAAAGATGAAAAAGTCTACTCTCTCCATTCTCACATAATCATATCAATCAATTCAGAAAAGGAGTTTAACAAAATCCAACTCATATTCATGATAAAACCTATCAAAAAGAAGGAGGGGAGGGGAACTTCCACTTGATAATGAGCACTATGACAAACCTATAGCTAGCAACAT
The DNA here is from genome assembly GCF_008692635.1 of Crocuta crocuta. Lineage (NCBI taxonomy): Eukaryota > Metazoa > Chordata > Mammalia > Carnivora > Hyaenidae > Crocuta > Crocuta crocuta. Next base: position 21,948 of record NW_027531921.1, read on the forward strand.
ACTTCATATGAAAGATTGCATTCTTTCCCTCTAAGCTTGATAACATGGGTTTATATTTTTGCCACTTCTATGCAACATTATATTGTAGGTTCTAGCCAGTGCAATAAGGCAAGAAAACAAAATAAAAAGTGTTCATATTGGAAAGGAAAACTAAAACTGTCATTATTCATAGACAACATGCTTGTCCTGGTGCAAAATATGATGGAATCAACAAAAAAGATGTTAGAAATATAGGCTAGAAAGGGATAAATATTTGCAGATAACATGATTGTATATATAGAAAATTGCAAGGAATCTATACACAAAACATTCCTAGAACTAATAAATGAGTTCAGCAATGTTGCAGGATAAAAGATCAACATACACAAAAAAAGAATCACACTTTTAAATGCTAACATTGAACATGTGGAAAGTGAAATAAAAAACACAACATTATTTACACTCATTCCAAAGAAAATGATTAACAAAACATGTACAGGATCTATATACAGATGA
>NW_027531921.1:22489-22712 GCF_008692635.1 Crocuta crocuta
ATAAAAAAGTGATGATGAAATATATCAAAAAACAACTAAGTAAATGGAGACACCCTATGTACATGGATTGGGAACCTCAATATAATAAAGAGGTTAATTCTCCCAAATCCAGATTTGTAGGTTTAATGAAATTCCTATCAAAAATCTTAGCAAAGTTTGATTATATATATATATATATATACACTTACTCTAAAATTATAGAAATGTCCAGGCAATAAAATAG
>NW_027531921.1:22789-30412 GCF_008692635.1 Crocuta crocuta
TATATACACTTACTCTAAAATTAAAGAAATGTCCAGGCCCTAAAATAGCTAAAACAAACTTGAAAAAAGAATAAAGTGGAAGGAAATTCTTTAGTTGATATTTAGGATCCTTACATAGCCAGCATAGTCATGACCATGTGGTGATGGGTAGAATGACAGACATATAGATCAACGGAACAGAATAGAGGACCCAGAAAGAGACTAACACAAATATATCCAATTCAATAGAGGAAGGATATTTTTTTCCAATAAGTGGTGTTGGAACAATTAGATGTCTATAAGCAATAAACAAATTGACCTAAACTTGACACATTATATAAAACTTTAAATGTAAAACTATAAGAGTTTTAGAAGAAAACAGAAAATAGGAAATCTTTGGGAACAGGACTTGGCGCAGCTTTTAGATTTAACATCAAAAGCACAGTACTTTTGGAAAATGATAAATTGGGCTTGATATTTTTTTGTAATTTGCTTTGCAAAAGATCCTGTTGAGAAAGGACAAGGTACAGATAGGGAGAAAATATTTGCAAACCACATATCAGATCTAGAACATATAAAGAACTCTCAAAACTCAACATTAGAAACACAAATGCTCCAATTATACAATGACAAGAGATATGAAGAGACATTTCACTGAGGAGGATATACAGATGGCAAGAAAGGACTGAACAGATGTTCAACATCAGCACTCATTAAGGAAATGCAAATTAAAACTGCATTGCAACATAACTATGCTATGCTAGCCATCTCATACGTTGCTAGTGGGAATCTAAAATTGTACAGCCTTTGTTTAAACTAGTTTGGCAACTTCTTATAACACTAAATCATACAATCCTCAATTATACTCTCCAGGATTTATCCCAAAGAAATACAAACTCATATCCACAAAAGACTCATACACAAAACTTTATAGCAGCTTTATTGATAATAGCAAAAAGGCCCAAATGTCCTTCAATGAATGGTTAAATAATCTTTGGTATACTGCTATCATGGAATACCACTCAGCAATAAAAAAAGAACAAACTGTTGATACATGGAACTAGTTGCATGAATCTCTAAGGACTTATAATGGGTAAAAAGCCTTTTCCTAAAGGTTATGTGCTGAGTGACTTCATTTATATAATATTCTTGAAATGATCATTTTTAAAGCAGATTAATAGTGGCATGCACAGGAAAACATAAATGATGAGAAACTGCACCTGAGGAAGTTCAATATTGGACTTTCTATACAAAGACTTTAAGTCCACAGTCTTAAATGTGCTCAAAGGTCTAAAGGAAGCCATGGTGGGGCACCTGGATGGCTCAGCCAGTTAAAGTCTGACTCGTGACTTTGGCTCAGGTCTTGATCTCGTGGTTCATGAGTTCAAAGCCCCCACGGGGCTCTAAGCTGACAGTGCAGAGCCTGCTTGGGATTTTCTCTCTCCTGTCTTTGCCTGTCCCCCGCCCCCCAAAAATAAATAGATAAACTTAAAAAAAAGAAAAAGGAAACTATGGAAAAAAACTAAAGGAAACCAGGAAAACAATGTCTTGCTTAATAGAGAATATCACTAAAAAGGTAGAAATTATAAAAATGAGGGAAATAGAAATTCTGGAACTGAGAAGTATAAAAGCTGAAATGAAAAGGTCAATAGAGGGGTTCCACAGCAGATTTCATCATGCATAAAAAAAATAATAATCTAACTTGAAGATAGGTCAATTGAGATTATCCAATCTGAGGAATAGAAAGAAAAAACATAATTAAAACTAACAAAGGCTAAGAGACCTGGAGACCTGCAAACAAATGAGTATATTGTTAATAAGAGTCTCAGGAAGAGAGAAAGAAAGGAGCAGAAAGAACTGCTGGTATAAACTCAAGGAGATCCACACTAAGACACATTATAGTCAAATTGTCAAAGTAAAAGAGAAAGAGTAAATCTTGAACTCAGCAAGAGAGCAGTAACTCATCATGTATAAAGGAAACTCAATAAGATTAATAGGCAGTTTATTCTCAGAAACCATTATGGGCAGAAGGCACTTGTGTGACATATTTGAAGAGCTAAAAGAAAGAATTGTAAACCAGAAACCCTATATCCACAAAACTATCCTCCACAAATGAAAGAAAATTTAAGACATTACAAGATAAATAAAAGCTGGAAGAGTTTGTCACTAATAGACCTACCTTACAAGAAATGCTAAAGGGAGTCCTCTGGTCTGAAATGAAATGACACTGGCCAAGAACTAGAAGCCAAACAGGAAATAAGGAAGAGCAGTTAAGACAAATGGGAAAGAGAGTAGTTTTGCATTTTTGGTTTTAAACTCTCTTTTTTTCTTCTATGTGATTGAAAAGGCAAATGCTTAAAATGATAATTTTAAATAAATCCTGTTAATGGACATGCAATGGCTATAGATGAAGATTGTGACATGAAGGGTGGAAGGAGCTGTAAAAGAGCAAAAGTTTGCAAACCATTTAAAGGAGGTTGGTCCTAATTTAAACTTAATTATGGTAAAGTTAAGATATTAATAGTAATCCTGGGGCACCCAGGTGGCTTAGTTTGTTGAGTGCCTGACTTTTGATTTCACCTCAGGTCATTATCTCGCAGTTCATGAATTTGAGCCCCACATGGGGCTCTGAGCTAACATTGCAGAGCCTGCTTGGAATTCTCTCTCCTCTCTCTCTCTCTCTGCCCCTCCCCTGCTCTCTCTCTCTCTCTCTCTCTCTCTCAAAACAAACAAATATTTAAAAGAAGTTTAAAAAAGGTATTAATAGTAATTCACAGGGTAACTACTATTAAAAAAAACTTAAGAAAGTACAGAAAATCACTGAGAGAGAATCAAAATGATACGGTAGAAAAAAAAAATCAGACACAACAGAAGGCAGTAAGGGAGAAATTAAGGAGTGAAAAAAGTATAAGACATATAGAAGACAATCAACAAAATGGCAAAAGTTAAGTTCTTCCTTATCAGTAATTATTTATTTTTTAAACTGTTTTTTTTTTTTAAGTAACCTCTACATCCAATGTGGGCATCAAACTCAGGACCCCAAGATCAAGAGTCACACACTCCAATGACTGAGCCAGCCAGGTGTCCCAGTAGTTACATTAGAGAGAATGGTTTAAACTCTCCAATTAAAAGGCAGACATTGGCAGAATAGATAAATAAATATATTCCAACTATTCACCTATAGAAAAGTAACTTTAGATCCAAAGACACAAATAGGCTGAAAATCAAAGGAAAGGAAAAGATATTCCATGCAAATAATAACCAAAAAAGCTGGTGTGGCTATACTAATGTCAGACAAAATAAACTTTAAGACAAAAATTACTACAAGATACAAAGTATGACAGTATGTATCGATCAAAGCAATAATTTGTCAAGAAGATACAGCAATTATAAACATATATGAACTTAACAACAGAGAACCCAAAATATATGTAGGAAAAACTGACAGAACTGAAGAAGTGATAGACAGTTTTACAATAATAGTCAGTAGGCTTAAATATCCTATATCAAATAATGGATAGAACAAGTAGACAGAAGATGAATAAGAAAACTAGGGAATTGAACAACACTATAAAGTAAATTAGACTTAGCAGACATATATAGAACATACTGCCTAACAGCAGGAGAATGCGAATTCTTCTCAAGAGCATGTGGAACAAGACAATTTTCAATAAATTAAAAATTTAAAATATACAAAGAATCTTCTCTAATCACACTAGGATGAAACTAGAAATCAATATCAGGAGGAAAACACAAAAGATTTTAAATGTAGAAATTAAACAACACAGTCTTAAACAACAAATGGTTTGAATAAATTACAAGTAAAATTAGAAAATATTTTGAGATGAATGGCAATAAAACCACAGCATACCAACATGTATGAGGTGAAAGAAAAGTAGTGCTCAGAGGGAAATTTATAGCTGTCAATGCTTATATTATAAAAGAAGAAAGATCCCAAGTCAATAACCTAAGTTTATACCTTAAGGAAAAGAAAAGCAAACTAAACCAAAAACTACCAGAAGAAAAGAATAATAAATATTAGAATGGAAATAATTAAAATAGGGAATAGAAAAACAATAGAGAGAATCAATGAAACCAAGAGCTGGCTCTTTGAAAAGATCAACAAAACTGAGAAACTTTTATTTAGGCTGATCAGGAAAACAAGAGAGAAGATTCAAATTATTAACATTATAAATGAAAGTGGCATTATTACTACAGACCTTACAGAAACAGAAGAATTATAAGACAATACTGTGAACCTTTCTATGCCAACAAATTAGATAACCTATATAAATAGACAAATTTCTAGTGCACACAAACTAACAACACTGACTTAGGAATAAATACAAAATGTGAATTGACTTATAACAAGTGAAGAGATTGAATCAGGAAACAACCTAACAAAGAAAGCCCATGACCAAATGGCTTCACTGGTGAATTCTACCAAATATTGAAAGAAAAATTAATATCAATCTTTTCAAACTTACAAAAAATGAGGAATTAACACTTCCTAACTCATTCTATGAGGCCAGCATTACCCTGATAGTAAAGCCATACAAAGATATCATAAGGTGCTCAACATCACTGATCATCAGGGAAATGCAAATCAAAGCTACAATGAGACATCACCTTGCACCTATCAGAATGGCTAAAATCAACAACATAAGAAATGTCAGGTGTAGGTGAGGATGTGGAGAAAGGGGAACCCTCCTGCACTGTTGGTGGGAATGCAAACTGGTACAGCCACTCTGGAAAACAGTATGGAGTTTCCTCAAAAAGTTAAAAATAGAACAACCCTATGATCCAGCAATTGCAGTACTAGGTATTTACCCAAAGAATACAAAACTACTAATTCAAACGGATACATGCACCCTGATATTTATAGCAGCATTATCTACAACATCCAAATTATGGAAACAGCCCAAGTGTCCATGGACTGATGAATGGAATGGATAAAGAATATGTGGTATATATACAGTGGAATATTACTCAGCCATAAAAAATGAAATCTTGCCATTTGCAATGGCATGAATGGAGTTAGAGAGTATTATGCTAAGCAAAATAAGTCAGTCAGAGAAAGATAAATACTATACAATTTCACTCCAGTGTGAAACTTAAGAAACAAAACAAATGAGCAAAGGGACAAAAAAAAGAAAGAGTGGCAAACCAAGAAACAGACTCTTAACTGTAGAGAACAAACTGATGGTTACCAGAAAGTGAAGTGGGTAGAGGGACGGGTTAAATAGGTGATGGCGGTTAAGGAGTACACTTGTTGTGAAGAGCACCGGGTGTTGTAGGAAGTGTTGAATCACTAAATTGTACACCTGAAACACTGTATGTTAACTAACTGGAATTCAAATATAACTTTTAAAAAGACATTATAAGAAAATAAAACTATACACCAATATCCCTTAGGAATGTAGATGCAAAAGTCCTCAACAAAACACCAGCAAATTGAATCCAGCAGCATCTTAAAAGTTTTATACACCATGACCAGTGGGATTGATCCTAGGAATGGAAAGATGGTTCAACATATGAAAGTCATTTGATGTAATACACCACATTAATAGACAAAGGGGGGAAAAACACATCTCAATTAACATAGAAAAAGCATTTGGCAAAACCCAGTAACCTTTCATAATAAAAACACTTACAAACTAGACATAAAGGAATGTTCCTCAATATGATAAAAGCCCTATATGAAAAATGCACAGCTAACATAATGTTGAATGGTGAAAAAGTGCAAGCTTTCTCTCTAAAGTCAGGAACAAGAGAAGGATGCCCACTATCACCACTTCTGTTTAACATTGTACTGGAAGTTTTAGTGAGTGCAATTAGTCAAGAAAAGAAAAAAAAAGTGTCCATACTGTAAAGGAAAAAAATTCAATTTTCAGATGATATGAAATTACATATTAAGAATCCTAAAGAATCCACAAAAATTAGAGCTAATAAGTGAATTCAAAGAAGTTGTAGTATACAAAATTAGCACCCAAAAATCTGTTGAATTTTTATACTCTGGTAATTAGCCATCTTACAATGAAATGATAAAGACAATTCCATTTACAATAGCATCAAAAAAATAAAATGGTTAGAAATAAATTTAATAAAAGAAACATAAAACTTATACTCTGAAAATTACAAAACATTTTTCAAGGAAATTATAAAGACCTAAAGAAATGGAGATGTCTCACATTCATGAATTGGGAGACTTAATATTGTTATAATGGTGACACTATCCAAGGCAATCTACAGATTCAGTGCAATCCCTATCAAAATTTCAATGGCCTTTTTTTTTTTTTTTTTGGAAATGGAAAAACAGATTCTAAAAGTCATGTGGAATTGTAAGGGACCCCAAATATTCAAAACAGTTTTGAAAAACAAAAATAACATTGGATGATTCAAACTGACTACAAACCTATAGTAATCAAAGTAGTGTGGTACTGATAAATGGATGGACATATAGATCCGTGGAATATAATTGAGAGTCCAGAAATAGATTCATATATCTATTGCCAACTGATTTTTGACAAGGGTACTAAGACCATCCAATGAGGAAATAATAGTCTTTTCAACAAATGGTTCCAGGAAAATTGAATAGGCACGTGCCAAAGGTTGATGCTGGACCCCTACTTCATACTATATACAAAACAGGTCAAATTAACCCAAAACAGGTCAAAGACTTAAATGTAAGAAACAATAGTGTAAAACTCCTTGAAGAAAACATAGGAGTATATCTTCATGCCATTGGATTTGGCAGTGAATTCTTAGATATGACATCAAAACACAGGCAACAAAAGAAAAAAACAGCATAGGACTCTATCAAGATAGTGAAAAGACAAGCTAAAAAAAGGAGAAAATATTTGCAAATCATAAATCTATTAAGGGTCTAGTGTCCATAATATATAAAGAACTCCTATAACTCAGCAACAAAAAGACAAACAACTTGATTAAGGAGTAGAGGACTTAAACAGACATTTCTCCAACAAATATAAATAAATGGCCAACACTCTGGTAGTGGGAATGCGAAATGGTGCAGTCACTTTGGAAAACACTTTGGCAGATTCCCCAAAATATTAAACATAGAAATTCCATATGAACCATCAATTCCACTTCTACAAAAGAATTGAAGACCTTTATTTAAACAAATACATGCATACAAAGGTTCCTATCAGCACTATTCACTTTAGCCTCAAAGTGGGAAAAAACCAGCAAATGTCTATCAACTGATGAATGGATAAACAAATGGGGTGTATCCATACAATAGAATATTGTCTGACTGTAAAAAAGAAATGTACTGGTACGTGTTATCATATAGATGAACCTCAAAAATATGCTAATCAAAAGAAACCAAACAGAAAATGTCACATATTAGATGATTCCATTTATATGAAATAATCTAGAGTTGACAAATCTGTAGAGACAGAAAACATCAGTGGTTTCCAGGGCCTGGGGGAAGGGAGAATGGGCAGTGACTGCTTAATGGGTGTGGGATTTCCTCTTGGGGTGATGAAGATGTTTCAGAATTAAACAAGTTTAATGGTTGCATACCATTGGGAATGTACTAAATGTCTTTGAATCGCATGCTTAAAATGCTTAATTTTATGTCAGTGCGGGTTTTAAATAAATTTAAAAGGTGATCATTCT
>NW_027531921.1:30514-42772 GCF_008692635.1 Crocuta crocuta
AAGGCTATCACGGTGGTCCAGATGAGAGATGATGGTGGTCTGAATGAAGGTGCTGGCAGCGGGGATGGAGAGAAGCAGACTAATTCAAGCTATTTAAAACCAGTGTATACGGGGAGCCTTTGGGAGGCTCAGTCGGTTGAGCGTCCGACTTCAGCTCAGGGCATGATCTCACAGTTCGTGAGTTGGAGCCCCGTGTCGGGCTCTGTGCTGACAGCCCAGGGCCTGGAGCCTGCTTCGGATTNCATTTTAGCCATGACCCTATTCTGATGTAAATGCAGGTCTCCTCTCGGAGCCCCCAGCGTCTGCCACCTCCCTTTCTAATGCTTTCTATCTTGGACTGACAACACTGAAGGCCCTTCTCTTATGACCTTCCCCCCTCCATCAACACAACCCAGGAAACATAATGTAGTCTTTCCTCCTCTCTCTGGAACAGTGTCGCTGTAAAGGCCTGGATTTCTAAAACTTCAAGCCTTCTGGTGTTGAAACAGACATGAGCCACTTAGGGAGCCCCAAGTAGAGAGATGAACAGAAGAGGCCTTGGGCTTGGGGTTGGGGGCTGGGCAGGAAAAAAAGAGACAGAGCACGTGACTCTATCATGGGGACCTCGGTCCNACCAAGGAAAAATAATGTAGCCTTTCCTCCTCTCTCTGGAACAGTGTCGCTGTAAAGGCCTGGATTTCTAAAACTTCAAGCCTTCTGGTGTTGAAACAGACATGAGCCACTTAGGGAGCCCCAAGTAGAGAGATGAACAGAAGAGGCCTTGGGCTTGGGGTTGGGGGCTGGGCAGGAAAAAAAGAGACAGAGCACGTGACTCTATCATGGGGACCTCGGTCCCAGGCGGCAGGAGGCAGTGGGGGTGGCAGCGCAGAGAAACCTCAGCTGCTGGAGAGGAAGAGCCGAGACCTTTTGTCTCATAATGTATGGAAGAGTGTGCGCATGTATGTGATGATGATGATTAAATGGTACATGGTATCAGCGAAAATTGTCAGCACGGATGCTGATTAGGGATGCTGAAGAACTAATAGTATGGAAGGAAACTGGAAAAATTGGTCTGAGTGTGGAAAAGTAATACTAATTACAATCATTTATGCGAACTGCTTACCATTTATGACTAATTACCACCCAACACAATAACCATTAGGTATATCATTAAGTATGTGTCAGATTAACTTTGTTGTCGGTTTTATTTGTGATTAGAACAGTAAACTCTGCATGTATGCTTGCACTTAATAGTTTGTTGCTCATGCAAGCACGGCTGTCAGCTCACAATTTAAAAAAAAACATTATGTTAGGGCTGGAGCGTGGCAGGCTTTGAATTCCAGGCTAAGTGGTTTGTAGTTAATTTAGGAGGCAATGGGGAGCCCTTACGGAATAATCAACAGGGGAGATACATGATCAGTGCTATACTTTAGGAATCACAGCCTGGCAGGGCTGGAAGATTCCTTAGAGATTACTTGCCCAGTGGTCACTAGCCGGGGGCACTGGTAACCACACTTCGGGTTCTGCAGGGACTGTCAAGGTTTCAGGAAGACTAGAGGGAGCCATGCATTTCTCCGTGATAAAGCTGTACGTTGCGACTACGATGCCAATGTTTTTTGCTTGGGTCTAGAATTGATCAGAAGCATTCATTGGCAGTAATGAAAGTATGGTTATTTTTGTAATGGGGAGACAAGTTAATTATTTCTTAACAAATGAACATTTTAATATCAGAAAAGTCTTTCTAATCATGAGCTCCACAAGTTAAAAACAAAAGAAATGGGGTCTCGGGTTGTGAAAAAGTTGGAGACCTCTATTACAAGCCAACCACTCCTCTCATTTATAGGTGGGAAAACAGAGCCTAGAGACAGATGGAACTTGCCTTAGAGGAAGATGGACAAATGGATCGGATCGTACAAATGGAAGGTAAGCCTAACTAGATACCACAAAATCAGTTCAGTAGCTACTAGAGGTGCCTAGATTCGAGGGGTAGGAATCGATCTGCAAAGGAGAATGGCAGATGGGAAAGAATGAAAAGGCAGTGCCAGACAGGACCACTGGTTGGCTGTGGGCAAACAGAAGAGAAAGAAGTTGAGGAAGACTCTGAAATTTCCAGTGTGGCTGAATGGAGCAATGATGGCAGCATCAGCAGAAATAGAAAACAGTGGAGGCAGGATTAGCTTTGGAGTAGAGGGGAACCATGAGCTTGGTTTTAGAACATATTGCCCATAACTTGTAGTGGTGCATTTTCAAAAAGAGCATGGAGATAGAAATGGGAAACATGTGGGTTTGGCTTTTGGTAAGGAATTTTTCCTTTGACCCTCATCTTCCATATATAGAGATATAAATATATCTATAGGGCAATAATATCTGCCTTATAAAATTGGTGAGAGGATTATATGGGAGCATGTAAGTACCTAACACGATATCTAACAAGTGGTAAGTGCTCATTTCTCTTCTCTTCTCCGGAGGAAGTATGGAGATAGAAATGTTTAAGAAGCAGTTAAGAAACAAGGAAGGCTCAGATGGCTCTTGCTTCCACTCACTCACAGGCCACAGGCTCTATGTTTGGAGGGCAAACAAGCAAAAGAGATCAAGAGCTATTGCTTCCCCCAGAGTGCCTGCTTGTAGAGCAGGGGTGTTCCGCAGGGAGAAACAGACCACTGCCCCCCCCACCCTGCCCCAGCTGCCGCCAGGCCATCACTACTTTACTTTCTGCTATAGATGTGCCAATTCTGGACAGAGCATATAAATGGGGTGATGTGATATGTAGCTTTGTGTCTGCCTCCTTTCACTTAGCATAATGTTTTCAGGATTCAGTCATGCTGTAGCCTGGATCAATACTTCATTCCTTTATTATTATTATTATTATGGTAAAATATGCCTAACTTAGAATTGACCAATTGAATCCTTTTTAAGTGTATAGTTCAATGGTATTAAGTACATTCATATAGTTGTACAACCATTACCACTAACTGTCTCCAGAATTTTCCATCGTCTGTATCCATTAAACTGAAATGCCCAGTCCCCCTCTCCCTCCAGTCCCTGGTAACCGCTAATCTACTTCTGTATCTATGAGTTTGATGGTTGGGGTTGCCTCATGTAAGTGCAGTCGTACAATATTGTCTTTTTGTGCCTGGCTTATTCGGCACAATCATATTCTAGTGTACGGAAATACCACATTTTGTTGACCTGTTCGCAAGTTGATGGACATGTGGGTTATTTCTACCTTTTGGCTATTATGAAAACTGCTGCTGTGAACACTTGTGTACAAGTTTTTGTGTGGACATATGTTTTCATTCCTCTTGGTCATATATGTAGACATTGCTGGGTCACATGATAACTCTATATTTTAGCCTTTCGAAGAGCTACCAAACTGTTTCCCAAAGTGGCTGCATCACTTCATGTTCCCCCCAGAAACATGGGCTTCCAATCCCTGTCATCCTCACCAACACTCACTAGGGGCTTTTTAAAAATGTCAGCAATCCCAGTGGGTGTACTGCCTTGTTGTGGCTTTGGTTTGCATTTCCCTAATGACTAATGATTTTGAGCACCTCTTCATGTGCTTATTGGCCATTTTTAGACCTTTAGAGAAATATATATTCAAATGCTTTGCCCATTTTTAAATTGGGTAGTCTTTTTATTGTTGGTTTGTAAGAGTTCTTTATATACTGTGGAAACAGGTCTCTTGTCAGATATATGATTTGCAAATATCTTTTTCCATATTGTGGGTTGTCTTTTCACTTTCTTTTTTAAATGTTTATTTATTTATTTATTTTGAGAGAGAGAGAATGCGAGCTGGGGAGGGGCAGAGAGAGAGGGAGAGAGAGAGATTCCCAAGCAGGCTCCACACTCAGCACGGAGCCCGATGCAGGACTCGATGCCATGACCCTGGGATCATGACTTGAGCTGAAGTCAAGAGTCAGATGCTCAACTGTCAGAGCCACCCAGGCACCTCTGACTTTTCACTTTCCTGATGGTGTCATTTGAATCATAAAAGTTTTCAATTTCAAGGAAGTACAATTCATCTACTTTTTCTATAGTTGTTTACAATTCTGATGTCATGTCTTAGAAACCATTACCTAACCCAGGGTCACAGAGATTTGTACTTATTTCAAAAATAAAATCCATAGGATTACCAAGGACATAATCACATGGAAAAAGTTATCCAACTATTTGAAAATCTCTAATATGGTTTTACATTGATAGAGATATATCTTTTTGAATTCAGTAAATAACAAGATTTATTGGTGGGGTTAATAACTATTATAATTTTGAAGTGGTGATGAGCATGATGATAGTCTAATGCGATAGGAAAATACCTGTGATTTTTATTGGTGACCAAGTCATAGGTGTTGCTGATGTTACTTTGGTCTGTTGCTTATACCATAACAAAAGGAATTGCTACATTTCAGTTAGAGGTTAGTAGAAATAAACTTGTAATTTTTTTCCTACCCACATCAGTAGATTCTCTGAATTCTACCTGTGGATCCTAGGTTAAGAACCCTAACTATAGATAAAGTCAAAGCTCCAAACGAATAAGAATACTATAAAAATTAGTTCCAAGGTATCATTAACAAAGAAATATGAAATTCAAATATTGAGTAATCAGCAAAAAGGTAAAAGTAATGTTGAAATGATGACAGCTGACTTAGCCTTAACTATTATCCCTCTTGTTTGGGGGTGATTAATTCAGTGTAGACAAGTGCCTTCCTATTCAAATGTGATTGACAAATGTATAACATTACTACCCTTTTAATAACTGGACTAATGGGATTCAAATTTTATCTAAATACTCTAATTCACTCTAATTCCAACTAAAGGTTGAACACATACATAATTTACTTTCTGGTTGGATTTATTCAAACTGCTCTCAGAAGAGATGACAGAAGACAGTGTCTAAAGGAAAAGTTTAATGACGGGTTCTATTTCCTAGCTCACAAGAAATAGCTCCCTCCTTCTAATAATCTGTTGATGTATTTGCTATTATTATGGTTTTGAATTGGTAACACATTTACATGGTTCAAAAGTCAAAAGGATATAGCAAGGAATCCCCAGAAAAGTCTTAGTCTCACCTATAGTACCATTTGCCCTGCCCCCCACCCCCTGCTCCCTATAGACAATGATTCTTTATGAGATGAAAGCAAGTATCTATATTTTTACTCCTTTCTTACACAAATGACCATATATACTGTTTTGGACTTTTCACTGGAGAACTTTCTCTATCAGTGTAATCAGAGTGTCCTCATTCTCTCTTACAGCTGATGAACATCCTATGCTGGGAATATACATACCATTGTTTATTTCACTTACTCTGTTTGATAGACCCTAGAATTGTTTCCAGTCTTTCCTGTTTGTGTGTCCACTTTTAAATTTTCCACATTTTATTTTGAAGTTGCATTAGTCTAGACCCTCTGGATTGTAAGTGGCGGGAATTCAATTTAAAGTAGCTCAAATTGAGGCGCCTGGGTGGCTCAGTCGGTTGAGTGTCTAACTGTGGCTCAGGTCATGATCTCGTAGTTCGTGGGTTCGAGCCCCGCGTCGGGCTCTGTGTGGATGGCTCAGAGCCTGAAGACTGCTCCAGATTCTGTCTCTCCCTCTTTCTGCCCCTCCCTCACTCATGCTCTGCCTGTCTCTCTCAAAAATAAAATAAACATTACAAAAATATTTTTTAAAAAGTGCAATGCTTATACTTCTAAGTGGTAAGGCAGCCTTCCCTCCTTTTCGCCCATTCATACTAGCATGAAACCTTTGCTTTTACAACACACATTTGGCCTTTATTTCTCTTCTTTACCCATAAGCCGAATACAATCCAAGTATGACTGCTTGGAATCTCCTTGACCTTAAATCAAAAGCAGGGTCAAGCCCAGAAATCATATGTCAATCTTATTATCAGGTGGCCATCTAGATGATTCACAGCATGCCTACATAAAGGTCTTATTTAGATAAACATCAAAATAACATAATATGGAGAGATCTCATATTCTCCAATTTCTGGAATTCCAAGTGGAGAAAACACTGGACTTCAGTATATGTTTTTAAGAATATTTTAGGTGCAAAACTAGGAGTCTTCTAACATCAAGAAAGAGAGAGTTTGATCCAAGACAAAAATAGGCATTTCTGAATAACCAGACTATTGTCCAGGGAGTGGGGATCATCTACATGTCAGAAATTTACAAAAATTGGGTTGGACTCCTACCACCAGAAGTCAGCTTAGTGGGCGGAAAATGGCCTGACCTGCATCGAAAAGGTCATCCCACCCAAGTGGATGGAGAACTTTTTTTTTAAGACATTTATTTTAAAGGACTGGAAAATAAGACCTATATGAAGAAAGTGCAATGAATTTGTGTTATTCAGTTTGGGGATGAAAAGGATGAGTTAGAGTTGAATATATGAATCAAGATGAAGATCAGTTAATCTCTGTTGGAGGAAGAGAAGATAAGTGACCTTCACTTTGCAGGTAGACTATGAATGAGGAAATGCTCTCTGATAATTAGAACATTGAGCAATGGAAGAGGATTAGGAGTCCCTTTGCCTCAAGGTAAAAAAGCTGCCATCTGTTTATGTGTGGAAGTAAGATGATAACCAAAGGCCTGTGGAGCACTCCTGTGAAGCATAATGGTAGTGTCGGTGGCCCTCACTAAGGCTTGAGGAAAACTAGAAAGAACCATGGATACCTTTCAGGACTTGACTCAGTAGAACCAGCTTAAGAAAAGATTCGCATCTCTTCCCCAAATCTATTTCAGCTGGTAAGAGATTTAAATTACAGGTGTGTTCATTTAGGAAATGGCTGGAACTCTTAGGCAAGACGATGATGAGTTTTCATCCTTTGCTGCTGTTAAGAGCATCTGTGATAAGGTTCATGTTCTCATTTAATTTAATAAATCTCCTGGAGTTAACCTTGTCTCAGGCTCTTCTGCAAGACATACAACTTGACATTTTATCTATCTGGGGTCCCCCCCAAATTAATCCTTGTGCCATATACTGAGGGTGGCCTTGTTTTCTGAAAAATATTTGCAAGATGCGGTTTGAGAAAAACGTGCTCGGGAATAGTGGTACGGATTATCCTACTTATACATTCAAATAATTACTCACTCTGTACCTACTCTACGCTAAGCACTATCCTAGCTACTTGGAAAACGGCAGTGAATCAAACACAAAGCTTCCTGCGTTCATGGAACTTACGTTATTGGGAGGGGAGAGAATGATAAATAATAGGCATTTAAAACTAAGTGAATTGTATAGTGTGTTAGATAGTAATAGGTGCCACGGGGAAAAAAGAAAAGAAAGAGCCAGGCAAGGTGCAGGAAGCAGGTTGTAGGATTGGGTAGGGTGGTTGGCATAGGTGTCTATGAGAAAATCAGTTTTGTTCAAAAACTTAAAAGAAACTAATGAGGAAAGATGGATGTCTGGGGAGAGAGAGAGACCTAGGCCAAGGAGACAGCCCACGGGACAGCCAGCGGGAGGGCCTTGAGACCGGAGAAGGGGTGGTGTGTTCGCAGAACGGCCAGACCAGTGGGGTTGCAGCAGAGGGAGTGAGATCAACAGGAGTGGGGGAGGGGCAGACCCTGTAGGTCACAGGAAGGGCTCTGACGTTTACTGTGAGAAAAATGAGAGTCCTTGATGTATTTTGAGCAGGAGAGTGTCAGCTCTGATTTCTGCTCTTAAAAGATGGCTGTGGCTGCTTGGTCCAGAATAAACTGTGAGCACGTCNCCAGGCTCAGAGCTAGCTGTTAGCACAGAGCCCGACGAGGGGCTCGAACCCACGAACCCTGAGATCATGACCTGATCCAAAGTCAGACGCTTAACCGACTGAGCCCCCCAGGCGCCCCCCCGAGTTCACTTCTCATCACATATTAACTGTGCTATTGCACGAAGCACTGGCTGTTCGGATCGCTCTTTTCACACCACGACTCCGTAACTAACCGATGTGCATGCGCATGCGCATGCGCGTGGTCATCAGTGACCAACCCGGTCACTTCTTTCAAAGCCTGTCAGTGAATGGTGTTGTTGATTTTGGGCGTGGAGAGCAAAGCCTACCCTTGCATGTCACCTCCTCGACTCACGGTGATAAACGAACATGACATTCTACAAAAATGGATGCTCATGAAGGGCGGAATTGGCCAACAAGGACGAGAGAGCAGCGGAGAAACAAAAAAAATAGAATACTGGAAGTGAAATTCAAATCAAAGGCCTATGGAGTAACAGAAGAAAGAGCCGAGGGTGGGATCGTGGCAGGGCAGACACAGGCACTATTCCAGAAATCCTACCGACGCAGAGGAACTGGAGTAGAATGACATAGAGGAACTTCGTACAGGTGNTTTCTAACAGGTAAAGAAAGTTGTGACAAAAAGAACAGATATTCCAAAGGAAGTGACACCAGCGACAGCTCGCACGGAGATGTTTCACAGTATTGACAGTACAAGGGATAAGATGTTCTCTTGGTATTAGAAGTTATGAGAAGAAGAAGGCACGTACTGTTCAAATTACCCTTGATATGTTTTATTTTAAACATTTTTAAAAAATGTTTAGAGAGAGGGAGGGCATACATGCGTGAGCAGGGGAGGGGCAGGGAGAGAGGGAGAGAAAGAGAGAATTCCAAGCAGGCACTGTGCTTCCTGTTGAGCGCACAGCTCTACATGGGGCTCGTTCTCAAGAACCATGAGAACATGACCTGAGCCAAGATCAAGAGTCAGACACTTAACTGACGGAGCCACCCAGGCTCAGTTCTTTTCACGAGGAAATAAAGCACTGTAATTGTCAACATTTCCAATGTTTTGAATTACAGTGTACTAAACAAATACGAGCTTCACAATTATATCATTCTCCTATACACTTAGAATGAAAAGGCCAGTGAGGGAGTTTTTAACGTTTGGACAAAAAAGTTTAAATGTCAGAGAACAGCTGCAGTTTTGCTCACTGATTAAGACAGCTTTGCGCCGTATCAGCTGACGGCCATGTTCAGCACCACCCCCTGCCCTACTTAGTGATGACTAACTCTGGGGTTTGACCTTGGAAGTGAGTGGCTGCAGTGAAGTAGAGGTGGTCTTGTGGTGGAAGACTTTTTGGTGCTCCTTTTCGGTAGAAATTCTAGAACCCACAACAGCTGTGAGAGGTTCAGATCAGTGACTGTTGATGTAACTAACCCAGCAGCCTAAACCTTAGTGGTATGAGGAGAGGTGCCTAGAAGGTCCCATACTCCCAACCCTTCTCTCTCCTGTTGCCATTGCACCGTAAAATGCTGCCTTAGGAGACTTAGTTGTTTAGCTTAAGCCTTGCCGCTCTTGAATCGTTAAAAAAATATACCCGAGATGGTAACTATGTGAGGTGACATATGTGTTAACTAACCTATTGTGGTCATCATTTAGCAAATACGAAGAAACTATGCATGCGGAAAGACTGATATAGCAATTAAGGGCACTAGGAAATGACAGGAAGAAATGGTACTGAGGTTCCAGAAAGTGCATCATTTTAGAAAAAGATAATAGGAGTGCTTGCGCGGCTCAGTCAGTTAAGGATCTGACTCTTGATTTCGGCTCAGGTCACGATCTCATGGTTCATGAGATCAAGCCCTGTGTTGGGCTCTACACTGACAGCACAGAGCCTGCTTGGGATCCTCTCTCTCTCCACCCCCACTCTCTCTGCCCTTCCCCCACTCATGCACACGTTCCCTCCCTCTCTTTCTCTCAAGATAAATCAATAAACATTAAAAGAAAAAGAAAATAAATTTGGCAATATCTAACAAAAGCCTTAAAAGTGTGTCTTCCATTTGACCCAGTAACTTCACTTCTGAGAGACTTGGTCTGAAGCAAAGTAGACTGAAAATTATGCACAGAATTGTTCATCTTGTTATCTTTGGTAAGAAATGTTAGAAATAACAGTGAGGGACCATGTAAGTAGATGTTTAATACGTGCACATGATGTGACAGTATGCACCCTTAAAAATATATTTATAAACATTGGGAATTTTCTTGGGGTTATTGTGAAAATATCATGGGAAGAGTTTGTGAAATAATATAAATTGAGAAAATAAGAATACAGAACTGTATATTCTGTGTGATCTCATTACATACGTATAGAAAAAACTGGAAGAAAAGATGCCAAAATGTTATTATGGTCACTTCCTTTTTTTAATGTTTATTTATTTTTGAGAGAGAGAGAGAGAGCATGAACATGAGTGGGGGAGGGGCAGAGAAGAGAGGAAGACACAGAATCTGAAGCAGGCTCCAAGCTCCAAGCTGTCAGCACAGAGNTGTTAAAAAAACAAAACAAAACACAACACCATACTACTGGCTCTGGAGCCAGATTACAGACTAGCTGCATTGACCTTGGGTAAGTTCTTTAGCTTCCCTATGCCTCTGCTACTTCATCTATAACATAACATTGACCTCCATTGACAACAGCCTTGTTATGGAGATTAAATGAGTTAATATGTATAAAACATTTGTGAGAGGTTCTAGTATATATAGTAAGTGCTCAATAAATGTTAGCTATTAATTTTTTTGACATGTATACAGTTGTAAAATGAAAGTTTATTTTTTAGTCATTTTCTACATTTCCACTTGTATATATACAGGAATTATGTATATATGTGTATACACACACACACACACACACACATGCAGAAGTGGGCCCATACAGTAAATACAATGAAACAACTTGCTGTATTCACAAAGCAATATATCAATATATTGTGGACATTCTTATACATCAGTAATGTCGATCTACTAATTTTTGGTAATGGCAATGTTAGTGTTCCAGACTTTATACTATATTTTATTTAACCATTTCCTCACTAATGAATATATAGCTTAGTCTCAAATAATGCAATGATTCTGACCTTGTACATATATTTTTCCACACTTATATAAGTATTTTCATTGGACAGATTCCTAGGTGTGAAATGGAACCAAAGAATATATTGTTGATAATATCAACAGATATTTCCAGTTTCGCCCCCCAAAGAAGGGGTACTATGTTATCGATATGCAAGAATGCTATTTTCCTCAGAGTTTCATCTGCCCTGCATATTCTCATTCTTTAAAAATCGTCCTACCTTGGGGCACCTGGGTGGCTCAGTTGGTTAAGCGTCTGATTCTTGATTTTGGCTCCCGTCATGATCTCATAGTTTGTGAGATCGAGCCCTGCGTTGGACTGTGCTGACAGCACGGAGCCTGTTTGGGATTCTCTGTCTCCCTCTCTCTGCCTCCCTCCTCTGAAAAAATAAACATTAAAAAAAAAAAAAAGAAAAGAATGCTAAAAGAAGAAATTTTCCTACCTTTTAGGCAATATGGTATCTCATTAGCGTTGTAATTTGTATTTCTTTGAACGCCACTGAGGTGTAGCATATTTTCATATGTACCTAGGTCATTTGCATTTTCTCAACTGTGAATTGCTGCCTCAAGTCCCTTTCTGTGATTCATTTTCTTTTTTATTATTTCTATTTTTCTGGATTTGAAAAGAAAGAAAAATGTTTTATATTCTTTGAGTAACCTTGTGATCCATTCTTTGTTTTTAATTTAAATTCATGTTAGTTAACATACAGTGTAGTATTGGTTTCGGGAGTAGAATTTAGTGATTCATCACTTCCATACAATACCCACTACTCTTCCCAACAAGTGTCCTCCTTAATGGCCATCGCCCATGTAGCCCATCCCCCCACCCAACACCCCTCCAGCAACCCTCAGTTTGTTTTGTATATTCCAGACCTTCTGATCCATTCTTTATCAAACACACTAGCAGAGAAAGGCATTTACTCAATCCAAAAGAAAGGAGAATTTAAATATGTATATTTTGTTGGGTCTCTTTTTAGGAGAGGGGGCCAGGAAAAAAATTTACCTGCTTAATTACACTTTTCTCAACCTAATATTAAAATGATCCTCTTTTCATTCCCTGAGCCTCCACAGTTGGAAGACACTGTCTGATCACTTCACATGCACTGTGGACTTCTAACACATTTGTCTAAGTCTAAACTTTGAAAATTTAACTCGGTAGTTCTATTGGGTTTTTTTTTTTTAAGACATCATGGANATTCAGGCCCATTCTAACAACCCATTCTAACCATTCAGGCAGAGAAAGATGCAGGGTTTTTTTTCCCTTTCGGAATTCTTTCACAATGACCTCATAATTGAGCAGCCCCCGTAAGCTCAGCATTGAAGAATAATGAGTTTTTGAATGATGAGGACGGCATGTTTTGAAACAGAAGCAAATGGTGCTGATTACTTATAATGCTGCCTTAAGGAAACGTGGGCTAGAATGGCTGGGGGGGTAGAGAGAGGGCAT
>NW_027531921.1:42811-47573 GCF_008692635.1 Crocuta crocuta
CTAGAATGGCTGGACAGTTAGGCAAGGCCATTGCCAAGAGTCCAGAGAGGCAGTGGCCTTTCCTAACTGTCCTTGCTCCATTTTTCCCTTTACATGAGTAACACGCTAATTGTTGGGTAGCAGAGAGGCTAGCCAAAGCTGATTAAAAACGTCTGGCTTGGTGACAGTTTAGTTCCGTTCGATTGCTCCTAAATGATACTTCAGTTGCTTGAGGAAAAAAGGCACAGGTGAGGGAGATGTCCTAACCCTAGTTATCACTAGTAACTGAGACTTAGGGACCTTTCTGTAGCCAAATATAGTATTAACTTCAGTAAATCTGATGCCTCCTAGACTCTTTTCACTCATATATTGTGTGGAAAGACCTGCAGATACTTTCTGATGTTTTGATTCAGGGTCTTGGCTATTAAATTCAGTTTGACTGTTGTGTGTAATCTTGGATCTACCAGGGAGCACGTATGTAGCTTGACTGCAATTTGTATCAGGGGGATGTTATTTCAGGAAACAGCGTCTGACCACTAGATTCTCAGGCCTTAAAGGTCATCTGCTATAAACCCTAGAATCCACGCTGGGCCCCAACGATCATTGCTGGTCATGGCAACACTACAAATTCTATTCAGTTCACCTAAACCATCCCTTTAATATTCCATTGGACGGCCTTATCGGATATAAACATCATCACAAATTTATCATGTCCGGGACCTAACTTTCTGAAGTTTTTAAAAATCAAAATAGGTATCTGTTTCTTTCATTACACATCATCTCTTCTTTGCTTTTGATTCCTTAACACGTGCCATGATAGTATTCCCTGTGTGTGTGCGCGCGTGCACACAGGCCGACACACGTGTGTACAGGTTCTTTTTCCTAAGCTCTTTCCAGTGGGTACACAGTCATCTGGGTAAGGAGTTTCAAACTCATTTATGTAAGTTTGGGGCCTCTGCTGCCTCTCACTAAAGTTCTCTCCTTTTCTGTCTGAAGCTCATTGTCTTTTTCAGGAAAGACAACAGATTTGGAGTTCTGCTGTTCCCGTCTTCTGTCAACGTTATTCCTTCAGTCCCAAGCAGCATACCTCTCCCCTGGCTTTGTCCTGACTCAGAACATAACTAATGAAGCCTCAGGCTTTCATCCTAGATATTTCCTCCAAGCCCCAGCTCACTGGAGATTTCCACTCTCCTGACATCATTCCCATCAGCTGGTGATCCTCTTCCGGTTCATTCTTTTATTTTTAAAAAATTTTTTAACATTTATTCCTTTTTTGAGAGACAGACAGAGACAGTATGAGCAGGGGAAGGACTGAGGGAGAGGGAGATGCAGAATCTGAAGCAGGCCCCAGGCTCTGAGCCGTTCGGGCGGGGCCCAAACTCATGAACCGTGAGATCATGACCTGAGCCAAAGTCGGATGCTTAACCGACTGAGCTACCCAGGTGCCCCTTCTGGTTCATTCTTTTTTTAATGTTTTATTTATTTCTAAGAGAGAGAGGCAGCGTGAACAGGGGAGGGTCAGAGAGACAGGGAGACACAGAATCTGAAGCAGGCTCCAGGCTCTGAGCTAGCTGTCAGCACAGAGCCCGACGCGGGGCTCGAACCCACGAACCGTGAGATCATGACCAGAGCCGAAGTCGGACGCTTAACCAACTGAACCATCCAGGCGCCCCCCTTGTGGTTCATTCTTAATTGCATTTCCTACCACTCTCCCCACACTGATGCAGCCACAAACACCCCCTTGCTATTCCTTAAAGATGTTAAGCATATCCCCAAATCAGGGCCTGTGCATTTTCTGAACCGTCAGCCTGGAATGCTGTTTCCCCAGATGTTTGCAGGACTTGGCCCTCACTTCCTTTCGTCTCTTTCTAATTGTTGTCTTACTTGAGAAGCCATCCCTCATACCATCACTGAAACAGCACACGCCTGTACCTGCCCCTGTGGTCACTCTCTGCCCTTACCCTCCTTCACTTTTCCTCTTAGCAGTTATCACCATCTGACACATTTCTTTGGTTGCTGTCTGTCTTGTCCCACTAGAAAATAATTTGCCTGGGGATAAGGATCTTTGTTTTCATTTATTGCTACAACAGTGCTTGTCACATAATAGATGCTCAATAAATACATGTTAAAAATTACTGATACCTTGGCACTTCTCTGAGAACACTGTTCCATACATCTATATATAATTTCTCCACCTTCAGGATGACTCTGAAGGCCTTTAACAAAATAATTGTGCTGTGACAATAGTGATTAGAAAAGTGACCGGAAGGAAATAAAACTTAGATCCTAGAATTTCTATGACTTGACCCATGTGATACACAAAGCCAACCTGAAGGTCTAATGTGGGGCCGGACATTTGGGATCATGGTATTCGTTGGAATTTACTGAGAAAACCTAAAGCATGGAGGCAGAGGGGGTGGCCTATCTAAAAGGAATATATCTTCTGGAAGAGGAGGTCAAGTCATACTGTATATTAAATTGACATTCACTGAGATCTATGGGGGTTGACATGGAAGAAGCCCATGGCATTCCATTAAGTGAAAAAGGCAGGAAATGTCCAGTAAGTTCCATTTATATGCTATGAGAGGGGGGGACAGATGTCATGAGGCTAGAAGGATTTTAATATTAATATGGTTATCTCTGGATGGTGTAATTTTATTTTAGATTTTGTAAAAAGCCTTTTGGTTTGGAGGCATGTGGATGGCTCAGTCAGTTAAGTGTCCGACTCTTGGTTTGGGTTCACGTCATGATCTTACAGTTCGTGAGTTCATGCCCCATGTTGGGCTCTGCACTGACAGTGGGGATCCTGCTTGGGATCCTCTCTCTCTCTCTCTCTCTCTCTCTCTCTCTCTCTCTCTNGTGCTGCCAATTTCCCAAGCCTAGAGAAAACAGCTAGAAGGACTGGACACCTAATTCAAACCAACAGGGGGAGTCATTTGGGAAATAGAAGTGATAAAAACCCTAAAGAGAGCATCAGCGAAGGACCACAAGGTCTTTGGCCTCCAGAAGGGGGATGGCTGATTTTTCAAAGTCTGATGTCCAAGTCCATAGCATGAGATTCTATANTAAATGATCTGGATGGATAGGGCCACTCACATTATAAATACAAATTTTTAAGTTAAAAGAAGCCTTTTTGCTGGGCGGGCGGCAGGGGAGGCAAACAGTAACCAAAGAAATATGTCGTGGTGATAATGGATAAAAAGACCAAAGGTGGGTGATGGGGCAGAGAAGACCCAACAAGAGTGAGTATATGTATGTGTTCTCTGTGCTATGGAGCCAAGAAGACAATGGGGAAGAGACGTGAGTCAAGTATAAGGGCAAGCCCTGCAAACATCTGGCCATTTCAGGCAGACAGTTCAGAAAATATGAAGGCTCTGATATAGGGATGTGCTTGGCATCTTTAAGGAACAGCAGTGAAGTGAGTGGAGCTAGTTCAGAGTACAGGGGGATCGTCAGGAGATGTGCTCAGAAAGGTAGAGGCGAGCCGGATCATAGAGGGCCTCGTAGGCAGGGTAACAAGAACTCTGACTTTTATTCCGAGATGGATCATTATTGCGAGGTCTTGAGCAAAGAAGTGGCATGAAATGACTGATGAATTGGTAGGATCACTCTGGCTGCTGTGTGGAATGGATGACTGAGGACACGAATGCCAGCAAGGGGGACCATTGTGGAGGTTACTCTGGTGATAGAGGTAAGAGATTTCTGTGGCTTAGGCTGAACTGTCAGTGATAGGCTGAGAAGACAAGCTACCTTCTGGATATATGTTGAAGGCAGAATCAGTAAGATTTTTTTATGGGGTAGATGGAAGATGTTAAAAAAGAGAGAAAAGCCAAGGATAACTCCACAACGTTTGGTCTGAGCAAGTAGGCGAATGGTGATTCCATTCATCTAGATGGGATCATGTCTTGGAGAGTGCGGTTTAAGATTGAGATTTAGACATACCGAGTTTAAGATATCTACCAAAAAGACACCCAGATGGCCAATAGACACATGAAAAAAGTGCTCAACATCACTCATCATCAGGGAAATGCAAATCAAAACCACAGTGAGATATCACCTCACACCTGTCAGAATGGCTGGTATGAAAAACACAAGAAATAGGGACGCCTGGGTGGCTCAGTCTGTTGAGTGTCTGACTCAATTTCAGCTCAGGTCATGACTTCACAGTTTGTGAGATCAAACCCCGTGTTGAGAGTCTCTCTCTCTGCCCCTTCTGTGCTCATTCTCTCCCTCTCTCTCTCTCTCTCTCTCTCTCTCTCTCTCTCTCTCTCTGTCTCTTTAAAAATAAACAAACATTTTTAAAAAAACAAGAAATATGAAGTGTTGGTGAGGATGTGGAGAAAATGGAATTCTAGTGCACTATTGGTGGGAATGTAAATTGGTACAGCCACTGTGGAAAACAGTATGGAGGTTTCTCAAAAAATTCAAATAGAAATGCCAGGGGTGCCTGAGTGGCTCAGGTGGTTAAGCATCCGACTTTGGCTCAGGTCATGATCTCACAGTTCGTGAGTTTGAGCCCTGCATCAGGCTCTGTGCCGACAGCTAGCTCAGAGCCTGGAGCCTGCTTTGGATTCTGTGTGTGTGTGTCTCTCTCTCTCTCTGCCCTTCACCTGCTCACATTTTCTCTCTCTCTCTCTCTCAAAAAGAGACATTAAAAAATAATTTAATACTAAAAAAAGAAATACCATATGACTCAGTAAGTCCACTACTGAATATTTACCCAAAGGAAAAAAAAAACCCCACTAATTCAAAAAGATAATGCATCCTTATGTTTGTTGCAGCA
>NW_027531921.1:47902-50786 GCF_008692635.1 Crocuta crocuta
TATGTGTGTGTGTGTTTGTGTACACAATGGAATATTACTCAATCATAAAAAAGAATGAAATCTTGCTGTTTGTGACAACATGGATGGATCTAGAGGGTATTATACTAGTGAAATAATGTAGAGAAAGACAAATACCATATGATTTCACATGTACATGGAGTCTAAAAAAACAAAACGACACAAAGGAACAAATAAAGAGCAAAAACAGACTCATAAATTCAGAGAACAAACTGATGGTTGCTGGAGAGGAAGAGTGGTATGGGGGGAGAGGCAAAATCAGTGAAGGGGAATGGAAGGTATAGGCTTCCGGAATGAGTAAGTCATGGGCGTAAAAGCTACACCATAAGGAATAGAGTCAATGGTGCTGGTAGCTACTCTTGTGGTGAGCACGGCATGATGTCAAATCACCACATTGTGTACCTGAAAGTAGTGTAATGTGTGCCAACTATACTTCAATTAAAAAGACAGAGAGATAAAGAGATGTCTATTAGACATGCAAGTGGAGATACTGAGTTGGAAGTATATACATGAGTATGGAATTTAAGGGCATGGTCTTGTGTAGAGAATAAATGTAAGAGCTCCGTGTGTGTGTGTGTGTGTGTGTATGTGTGTGTGTGTGTGTGTAAAGCCAGGGTGGGTGGAGAATCGAGGGAACAGGGCTGCTTCCCCCTTCCCTGACCGCTGCCTCCCACCCTTGCACATGCTTGCCCTGCTTCTGGACCAGAGAGGTACCTCATCGCTCAGAGATAGCTCAGACAGCTTTCTATATGCTCCGCCCGGAGACCTCTGGCTTAGAGAGCAGAGTATTTCTACTCCTTTGGGTTCATATGCACCAAATAGAGAGGGTGCAGTGGGCATGGAGAGCACGTATTGAATTCAGGCAAAACAAGCAGCCATTTCCAAGCCGTGGGTTATGGGGGGTCTGAGGACATCTGTCAGCCCCCCCTCCCCGCAGTAGCTGCCTTAGCTGCTGGCAGAGCCCCCCCCATCATTCCTTCAAAGCTGGAACTTTTCTTGTTGCTGCAAAATCATGACCTACCGAGGGAAAATCTCACCAAAAAGTACCTTAGAGAAAATAAACTGTTGAATCAATCTGCTTAAAAAAATTTTTTTAATGTTTACTTATTTTTGAGAGAGAGAGACAACAAGTCGAGAGAGGCAGAGAGAGAGGGAGACACAGAATCCAAAGCAGGCTCCAGGCTCTGAGCTGTCAGCACAGAGCCCCACGCGAGGTTTGAACCCACAAACCGCGAGATCATGATCTGAGCTGAAGGCGGACACTTAACCGACCAAGCCAACCAGACACCCTGCAATCTGCTTTTTAAATTGAGGGAACTTCAGGGTCACCTGGGTGGCTCGGTCGGTGAAGCATCCGACTTTGGCTCGGGTCATGATCTCACAGTTCGTGGGTTCGAGCCCCCCATTGGGCTCTGCGCTGGTGGTGCAGAGCTTGCTTGAGATTCTCTCTCTCTCTGTCCCTCCCCTGCTCATGCTCTCTCTCTCTCAAAANACAATGGCTAGTTTTAGAGGGGAAAGAAGCCACAGGGTAGAAGAAGTGGACCTCCCCCCCCCCACACACACACAAAGCAGGAGAAAAGGTGGCGGAAGTCACATTGTCACATTACATTCCTGTTACATACCATGCGCTGTGCTCGGCTCTGTACACACATTTGCTCTGTAACCACCCTCCCAACAGCTGTGGGAGGTAGCAGTTCCCAGACCCATCTGTAAGGAGTTGAAGCCACTTGCTCAGATCCACGTATGTAGTTACTAAGCGGTAGAGCCAGTAATGCAGCCTGGGGTCCCCCGAGACCTCAAGGCCCACACACTCGTCCATCTGTACGCTGCCTTGACAAAGTTCCGCAGAGAGGGCGAGGCACAGGGACCAGAGAGTGTGACTCGGAGGCCACATCCTGGGAGTCTGGGGTTCACAGTATTTATTATGGGCTACCCTCCTCTTTGAAATGTTGATTAGCCGTTGTTCCCAGCTTGTCAAGTGCTTTCATCCTTAAATCTTTAAAGGTTCCCCCCACCCCCAAATGGGACGACCACCATTTCACACCAAGCTGCAAACTATTTTCCACCCTCGGGCCAAATAAGCAGGACTCATCTGAGGTTTAGGTCAAGCCCGGCTGCGGGCCCTATCAGGCCTCCAGCTCCCAGGGGTCAAGGTTTAAATGCAGATGGCCCCGGCATTGCAGGACGTTGTCGTAGCTTTGCAGTCCTGCGTGGTATGAGTTTCTGACCTTTTCCAAGATCAGGTACATACAGGGGTGAAGTCCTGTTTGTACCAGAGACCGCGAGAACCTTGGGAGCAGGTGGGCCCTGGCCACGAGCTCATGCTCCTTCACTCATGCACACCATCCTGCAAGCTCATGGTTCCAAGAGTTTATTCTATGTTGTTTTAATTTTTTAATGTTTATTTTTTTAATTTTTTTAATGTTTTGTTTATTTTTGAGAGAGAGAGAGAAAGAGAGAGAGCGCGCACGTGCACACGCATGCCCACAAGCGGAGGAGGGACAGAGAGAGAGGGAGACACAGAATCGGAAGCAGGCTCCGGGCTCCAATCTGTCAGCACAGAGCCCGACGCGGGGCTTGAACCCACAAACTGTGACATCATGACCTGACCTGAAGTTGGACGGTTCACAGACTGAGCTACCCAGGCTTCCCTCTAAGGCAGTTTAAAAGGAGGAGGTGATTTTAATTCAGTGCCTGGNGACTGCGTGCAGGGCCCTGCACATCGTAAGTGCTCAATAACTGCGTGTTGAATTGAATTTGCCAGCCAGACAGAAAAGGTTATCACCAGATTAAGAGGAGTGTTCTCGAACAGCACAGAGTGTCTTTCAGTGTGCCCCATGGGTGGAGAGCTTTGTGGAGCTGTGAA
>NW_027531921.1:50864-51207 GCF_008692635.1 Crocuta crocuta
GCCTCCCGAGCACTTTGCACGACTACATTCTAGCTGCCCGGCTGAGTTTATCTTCAACTCCGCGATGCTATCAGTCGAAAACAGCACATCTTTATAGTCTGACACTTTTAGGAAACTCCGCGGCACAGAAAGCGCACATTCCCCCTGCTGGGATGTGGAGTCGAAGATCTAGGGTCTGTGGGCGCCCCAGGCAAGGCTCGGGCACACGGGCAGGTAGGGCGAGAGCAAATATTTCCTGTGCGCCCACCGCGCGCCTGGTCCCCGGCCGCAATAAGCCAGACAGCGCGCGGCTGGCCCTTCTGACCTCCCCAGCAGCGGGAGGGGGTGGGTGGGGACCAGACGG
>NW_027531921.1:51232-55863 GCF_008692635.1 Crocuta crocuta
AGCACTAAAGAAGTAATTACACATGTGATGGGCCGGTTCCCCTTATAGGAAGAGCTCTGATGGAGAGGCTAAGAGAGCTTGTAAGAGAAAAGTTGGACCCCGTCCAAAGGGTCGGTGAAGGCTTTTCTGAGGGAATACGGTTTAAACAGAGACCCGAAGGGTGAGTAGGAATTAACCAGGTGGACTATAAATTCTTTCTAATGTTTCAAAACTTCTCTTTGAGAGGCAGAGAGACACAGACCACAAGCAGGGGAGGGGCTGAGAGACAGGGAGACACAGAATCCAAAGCAGGCTCCGAGCTGTCAGCACAGAGCCGGATGCGGGGCTCAAACCCACGAACCGTGAGATCATGACCTGAGCCGAAGTTGGATGCTCAACTGACTGAGCCCTCCAGGCGCCCCGCAAGCGGACCGTATATGTGCATGTTGCAGGGGAGACTGTTTAGGGAAACAGGACAGTGTTTTCAATAGCAGAGCAGCAGACGAGGTCATGACACATCTGAGGATCCGAAAGAAGGCCAGTACGTTTGCAGCGTGGGTGATGAACAGAAGGGCAGCGAGTTGTGGGGGATGAGTTTGGAGAAATGGGCAGCTGCTGGATTGTGTGGGGGCCTCACATTTGGTCATTTTTAATTTGGGGCAGTTGGGGAGGAAGAACTAAGAAATAGCTTTCAGAGACTATTCTGCAATGAAAAGGAATGGACTGCTGATATATATGCCATGGCCTTAAAATATTATACCAAGTCAAGAAAACCAGTCCGAAAAGACCATGTGTTGTGTGATTCCATTTATATGAAATGGTAAGAAACAGCAAATCTACAGAGAACGAAAAGCAGCTTGGTGGGGGTGGGGATGGGGAACGGTGGCAAACAGGCATGAGGGTTATTTTGGGGGTGATAGAACGGCTCTGAAATCAAATCATATCATGATTGTACAACTCTGTTACTATATTTAAAAACCATCAAAGTGTATACTTAAAAACAAATGAATCAGAGGTTAAAAATTAAAAAAGAGGAGCACCTGGGTGGCTCAGTCGGTTAAACATCCGACTTCGGCCAAGGTCATAATCTGGCAGTTCGTGAGTTCAAGCCCTGTATCTGGGTGGCTGCTGTCAGCTCAGAGCCCTCTTTGGGTCCTCTGTTCCCCCCTCTCTCTCTGCTCCCTCCCCGGCTCACACTAGCTCTCTCAAAAATGAATAAACATTTTGGGGGCACCTGGGTGGCTCAGTTGGTTAAGTATCCAACTGGCTCAGGTCACAATCTTNTCTCCCCCTCCCCGCCAAAAAGTAAATAAACATTTAAAAAATGAATAAACATTGCAATAAAAGAAAAAAGAAAAAAAACAAATGAGCCTTGTGCTCCCATGGGAGGAATATGAGCCTCAATAAATAGAAGACACAGAGAGCAAACTGACTGTTGCCAGAGGGAAAGTGGGTAGGGGGTTGGGCAAAATGGGTGAAGGAAAGTGGGAGATACAGGCTTCCAGCTATAGAACGAACAAGTTGTGGGAATACAGGAAATGGCGTAAGGACCATAGTCAGCAATATTGTCATAGCGAGGTGGCAGGATGGATGGTGGCTACATTTGTGAACGTAGCATAATGTATAAACGTGTTGAATCACTGCACTGTATGCCTGAAACTAATGTAACATTGTATGTCAACTATATTCATATTTTAAAAAGATATATAGGAACCCTTTCTCCCATGCTGTCTAAACCACCCCAAGGGCCACGCAGGTCTCAGACCCCACTCTTGGTCTCCATACACGAAGGAGGGTATCTGTGTATTTACTTGGTGCATTTAGCTCCATGTGGAGAGTAGGCACCAGCGGGCGATACCTGCAGAGCTAGAAATTGGGCACACAGTGGGAGTGGTTAGTTATTCAAGGGATGGCTGTCATCCTGGTAGGTAGGACAACAGAAGCGTCCATGACCAGCCATTGGAAGAGAGTTATTAGAGCCCAGTGAACATCTCGTGCATTGGTTCCTGGCCAGAAAGCCAAGGAAAGCTGGGCCACGGTAAGAATTAAGAGTTAACTGCCTGTCCAGATGTTAGGGGGCAGTGCCATCATTTACAAACCTCCGTGCTCCCTTGGCCTCTTCCAAGGGCAGCCTCCATCTGTTAAGTCTCGGCAGCTTTCATGGTAATGATCACCTAATTGAGGAATTGAGAGTGAAATCAGGGGGAAATCTGTGGCTCATTCACTAGAATAGTGACTTCCCTGTGCCTCAGATGAGAGACAAAAGATCATAACTGATTTCCTGCTGTCCCCAAGGGAACAGTTTCTAATAGTCAAAAGCCATCAAGCAACACAACGAATTGGCTTTCCGACCCAACAGTCCTTAGGGAAAGCACCACGAAAGACCACCAAGTTGTTATGTTTGTATTATTAAATCCAACACTTTGATCAATTTGATGACGACAGCGTTGTCTGTTGCCTTTGAGATCTGTGAGCCAACTCTCTTCTCTGGCTGTGCTGACTCTCTAGCCGATGCTCACGAGGAAGACCAGAGGTTTGCCCATACCTCGCTTCCTCGCCAACAGATTTTGGGAAGACGACAATGGAATGGAAGGAAGTGATAGGAATGTGAAGGGGACCATAATCTCAAATGAGCTTCTGAATTGCAGGCGCTCCCCATAACCAATCTGCCACCTGCGGACGGATTGCCCCTTGTGCCTTTCGACGAAGCCCATGTTGACTTGAAGGAACAGACCGTCTAAGTTCTGTTTGCTCAAGTGAACAGCGAAGGCCACAAAGAAAGGGTGCAGTTGATCTAGACCACCATCTGCTGCTGGTAAAGTGTCGTGTGAAAAGTCTCCGTTCCACCGAGGAACCCACGGTAGAACTTTGGTTCGGCTAACTTAACTTCTGGGTGCCAAGCTCTGTCTGCCTGTGTCCATCCCCACTCCCCATTGTGTGAAGAGCAGAGCTACACCTTTTGTGTTTATTGGCTCCTCCTCCTGTCTTCCTTCTGACAGTCTAGGAGGAAACCAAGAGAAGACAGGTTCCTTATCACTACTTGAATACAATACTGGAAGTTCAGAGTCAGAATTTAGCGGCAGATAAACCATTTCCTCTAGGATGACCTTGGGGAATTACTCAACCTCTGTAAGCCTTCCTTTCTTGATTTGTAAAATTAAGATAATACAACCAACTGCACAGGATTGCTCTGAGACTAAAAATAGTTTGAAACCTGTAAATACTTAAATACTGCCTGTATCACAGTAATGGTTCATTCTCTATTCAAGCAGCCAGTGGATTAAGTACCTACTATGTGTAGGTAATGCTGTGGGGGCATACAGTGTGTTGTGTGGAGTTTATCTGAGTGTATGAAAGGCCACATGGTAGAGTAGAAAGAACTTGAACTTGCAGTAGGAAACCCAGGTCCAAATCACCACTCTGCTTCTTACTTGCTGTGTGACCTCAGGCAGGTTACATGAACTCTCTGATCCCATTTCTTCATCTGCATGCTGGCGAATAATGACATTTTATCTGGTTCTGCTGGTAACTAAACAAGAGAATGCCCATGAGAGCCTCACAAATCTACTGGGGGCGTGTCTGTAGCTTAGTACATAAGGGATAAATACATATAAGACTCATTTTTCCTTCCTCATTAGGGATAAATCCTCAAGTCCTGTCAACCTCCTTCCCAATCTAGTTTGGGAAGTAACTCTAACATTCTAGATATTTTGAAGATTGCTGAACCAATATTCTTTGTTAATGCATACATCGAAATGTCATATGTTAGAGATCTCAAAAAGTCTCCCATAAAACCCAGAGCAACAGATTGTAAATTTGGGGGACAGTACATCCAATTGTGCCACTCCGAGGATGTTTGGCCTTGGGCAAGTCACTTCCCCTTCTCTCCCCCACCCACTACCTCATCTGTAAGATGAAAGTAATTCTAGAATTTACCCCATAGGATGACTGGGAAGATGCAATGAAACAAAGTAGGGAATATGTTTCATCCAATGTCTTCCACTTACAAGCGCTCAATAAATGACAGCTAGTATTAATATTCAGAGAAGAAAATCATAGTAAAATTTCCAGTGTGTATCTTTTCTACTTGTGCGGCGGTCATTGTGTTTATATTAGGAAGGAAAATTGGGCTATCTTTAATCATATCACTCATCTTTGGGGCTTGACATCAAAAAACAAAACAAAACAAAACTCCAACCAAATGTACCTTCATACTTGGAGTCATGGTGTCCTGTATAACGTATAAAGTCCCCTGCTCCTCACTTTACAGATAGAAACACCAAGGCACAAGAATGCTGCAAAGATGTAGCAGGCAAGATTTGAAATGATCAGTCCCCGCCCTCTCTAATTCTGCCTCTTTGTACCCAGTAAACCAGGGGAAAAATGAAGGCTTCATTTGAATGTTTTCCACTTTTATATTTATCTTCTCTCTGCTCATAGTTTATTAGAGGCTTTGTGGAGCGCCGTGGTTTCTCTTTTTGATGAAGGGCTTGCATAATGAGACTCTCTGAGGTTCCTTCCAGCTCTGACATTATGCATTTTTAGGAATGTCTCTGGGATTTTCGAGAATGCATGCATTGGGGTTTCCTTAGTAAAGATCCTTGTGAAAGAAGGTTATGTCCACCTTTCCTTGCATAATCCCGTCGGAAACT
>NW_027531921.1:55973-61675 GCF_008692635.1 Crocuta crocuta
CCCCCCATTTCAAAACCCTGAGGGCAAAATCAAGTTTATTAGCACTAAAATAAAGATCATTTCCTTTTAAATGTAATTTTGTTTCTTTTCACCATTTTCAGCCTAGTTTTCAAGAAGCCAGTTCATGTTTCTGTGTGTCTTTATTTACCTCTTATTTTAATCAGAGACACACAACCAGGAATATTTTATACAGTTTTGCTTTCAGGCCAGTTGGACTTGGGGGTGGGGGGGGTGTGTGCAATGGAGATTACTTTTCCCAATGTGCTCCCAATTGCTTACTTAATATTTTGGATTTCCCGATGAGCCTATCACTCGTGCTTTTGCGTTAACTCATAGTTTAGCCCTTCAAGCAACAAATTTACATTACATTCCCTTCCCCCCTGCAAGTATTATAAAATTTCTGTTCATCATAAGGCATGCAAGGGAAGGTTAAGGACGCTCAGTGAAGGGTACGTGGGTATTTAAGCAGGATTTCTGGATCTTGTAAGTGGGGAACAGCATTCTCTACATACCACTGATAAACCAGCATCTCTGAATATGCATCTGAGTCCCTGTCCCTGGGGCTCATTTGGATCAACACAGACTTGATCCTAAGGAGGCAGGCTTTGCTCGGCCTGAACAATTTGGGCTGGAAGAGCATTCCCGTGAGCTTCCGACATCTTGCTACAAATAATAGCAGCTCACTTGAGCTGCCGTTCTAAGGATTCTGGAAGTCTCTGCAGCAGGGAGTGGAAGCCAGGCAACCGTTCTTCCTGTGACTGCTTCAGATTCTGCATCTCCCTCTCTCTGCTCCTCCCCTGCTTGCGTTCTCTCAGAAATAAATAAAAAAATAAACACTTGAAAGTTTAAAAAAATGCGAAGGCTATTGGCATTGCTGATTACTTTTTTAGAGAGAAAACCAAGTGGAGGTGGTCAGACGGTCCCTGCCTGCCCTTCTAGCTCTGACTGCCTCGGCTCCTGCACAGGTCTGGACATCTCCTAGAAGATGCTCCCTTAGGTACCATGTGGCCTCAAGCATATAATTTAATCAGTTTGTGAGATGTCTTGAATACCGCCGGGTGTGGGGCCTTAGTCACAAATCCAGCACTTTTCCGCTGGCGGGACGGACCCTTTGGGGCACGTGGGGAATTCTGCGGGTCTCTGTCTCCCAGCGACTTGGCAGCGTGCGTAGCCACAGCTGTCAGAGTTAGCCTCAAAATCCTCCTCAGATCTGACTAATGGATCACCAAGATGTGGTCTACAAATACAATAGAATATTATTCAGCCACGAATGGGAATTGGTACTTCATGGATTTTGAGGCTAACTCTGACCGTTTTCCACATTTCTGCACCCGCGGCCCCTCCACGCAGCCTAGTCCAGAGCAGTCTTCCTCAGAGCATGGACACAACATGGTCCCATCTGTCGGGATTATTACAGGCTATGAGACAGACACTCACCGAACTACAAAAGCGCGGGCCCCAAATTGGACACTTACATATGTGCGCCCCGGAGAAGACCAAACGGGTCACTATTTCAACTGCCCAGGCAAATGGTAATGAAAATCAAAAGTAGGGCAATCTGCTGAGATGTCAACTGCCTATTGTGAGTGCCCTCAGCCCTGTAACTACAAGGAACTAAATGCCACCAACATCCCCCAAAGCTCGGAAGAAGATATCACGTTCCAGATGGGAAGGCAACTTCCCACACTCTGATTATAGTCTTATGAGAATCTGAGCAGAGAACCCAGCCAGTCTGTGCCAGACTTTAAGCTAGTGTGTATTGTTTTAAGCCATTAGATTATAGTCATTTATTACATGGCAGTAGAAAACTAATATAAGACCATGATTAAATTCACCATTTGCCATTCATGTTAAAAATATTTCAGCAAATTAGGAACGGAAGAGAACTTCAACTCCAAAGCATACAGTGAATATAAATTTTAGGGGTGAAATATTGAAAATTATATTCTTAACAGTGAGGACAAAAACCAAGGATATCGGTCATCACTTCCAGTTGACACTGTACTTGAAGTTCTGACTAGTGCAATAAGCAAGAAAAAGAAACAGAAGACATACAAACGGGAAATGAAGAAGTAAAACTGTATTTGACATGGCATGATGGTGAGTATAGAAAATACTGAGGAAGGGCACCTGGGTGGCTCAGTCAGTTAAGTATCTGACTTCAGCTCAGGTCATGATCTTGCAGTTCATGAGTTCGAGCCCCCCATCAGGCTCTCTGCTGTCAGCGCAGAGCCCACTTTGAATTCTCTGTCCCCATCTCTCTCTGCCCCTTCCCTGCTTGCACTCTCTCTCTCAAACATAAATAAACATTTAAAAAAGAAAAGAAAAGAAAATCCTAAAGAGTCTAGATAACAGCTATACAAATGAATATATAAATTCAATAATGTTGCAAACTCAATATACATAAATTTATTGTATTTTTATATACCAGCAACACACATTTTAAAAATTAACTTTTCAAAAGTGATACCGTTCACCACAGCAGCAAAACCAAAAGATTCTTAAGAATAAATTTCCAAAGAATGTCCAAAGGAAAACTACATAGTATCACTAGGAGAAAATTTTTTAAATCTAAATAGTGTTTCGTGGATGGGAATGCTCAATATTGTTAAGCTCTCATTTATACACAAACTGATCTACAGATGTAATGCAATCCTATTTAAAATCACTATAGGTTTTTCTTTCTAGAGATTATCAAACTAAGGGGTGCCAGGCTGGCTCCATCAGTTAAGTGTCTGACTCTTGATTTCAGCTCAGATCATGATCTCACAGTCATGAAATCGAGCCCCAGACAGAGGGAGCTCCTTGCTGGGAGTGGAGCCTGCTTAAGATTCTCTCACTCCCTCTCTGTCTACCCCTCCCCCCTTTCAAAAAAATTTAAAAATTTTAAAAAATGAAATTGACAAACTGATTCTAATTTTTTAAATGTTTTATTTATTTTTGACAGAGAGATAGCTTGAGCAGGGGAGGGTCAGAGAGAGAGGGAGATACAGAATCCAAAGACAGGCTCCAGGCTCTAAGCTAGCCATCAGCACAGAGCCCGACAGGGGGCTTGAACCCACAACCGTGAGATCATGACCTGAGCCGAAGTCGGGCGCTTAACGGACTGAGCCACCCAGGCGCCCCCCCCTTTTTTTAAAATTTTTTAAATATTTTATTTATTTTTGAGAGAGTGATAGACAAACTGATTCTAAAATGTATTATAAACACAAAAGGGACCTAGAATATCCAAGAACAATTTCTTAAAAGGAAGAATTATGTTGGGAGACACACCGTACCCAATTTCAAGACTTACTCCAAAGGTAGTAAGTTCATCAGGACGGTGAGGGATTGACCTCTGTCTGAGCACTCTGAGGCCCTCGGAGCTCTTCGTACAGACATCTCTAAAGAGGAAACTGTGGACTTGGGAGTACGAAGATTCGGGAACAGATGCTAACTCCGAGGCTCCCTGACTCTATGATGCCAGGCGCGTCACTGGTTCGCTCCGGGCACCGGTTTCCTTCTGTGCCAAACATGCCTGAATAACAAGCCTTCACAAAGAATATGATAAGACACGACACTGAAGAGTGATGTGCAGTTTATCGAATGCTGTACGCGCGTGAGGGTCCCCCTGTCTGGGATCTCAGCTTACCGCCCGGGCTCGCGGACATGCCGGCGCCTGGAGGAGATCCGCGGATGAAAGAGCCGAGTCGCTCGGCTGGAGCGGCGGGGGGGAANGCACAAGAAAGGTGGAGAGGGAGGGAGGAAGCCCCAGGTACTGTAGATGGGGTCATCGGGAGGGAGCAGCCTCCCACCTCAACTCCTCTTCAGCACGTGGCGGGGAGTGTGAGCGTGAGCCCCTTCCTCACGGCTCCAGAAAGCTAGGGCAACAGCTTGGCACGTGGAATCTGGCCCTCCATAGGCATAGTCCTCACTCTGAGGAAGGGCTTGTGCCTACAGAAGGCTTTGCCTAAGTCCCACACACTAAGAGAACCCCGGTCCGGTGGTAGGCGTCTGTCCGAATGTACATCCTGAGAACCAGCCCCCAGACCCAGTGCATTTTCAGGTTGGAAGGCCCTTTAGAGATCTCTCAGGGATTACCGGTGCCGTTTGAGCACCAGCTGTTAATACCATGAAAAGATGTCTCACGGTCTTATACTCAGAGGGAAGGTTGAGTTAAACCTTGAGGGGTCATGTTACTTCAGGACTTCTCAGAGCCTTTAATATGCCAGCGTATGTCGTGACGTTCTCAGAAGAGTGTTCGAGAATGAAGCAATTCCCATATATGTTTTACTACTGAATTGTTTTGTTATCTTTGATTCCCAAACTAGCCACCCCTCTTTTTTTTTTTTAATGTTTTATTTATTTCTATGAGAGAGAGAGAGAGAGACAGCGTGAGCAGGGGAGGGTCAGAGAGAGAGGGAGTCACAGACTCCGAAACAGGCTCCAGGCTCTGAGCTGGCAGTCAGCACAGAGCCCGACGCGGGGCTCGAACCCACGAACCGCGAGATCATGACCTAAGCGAAAGTCGGACGCTTAACCGACTAAACCACCCAGGTGCCCCAGCCACCCCTCTTAAAATCGATGTGGAGCATATGCCTTTAGTGAGTTCAGTTTACAATTGTAAGACTACGGCCTCGAGAGGAGAAGGGACTAGCCAAAGCCATGCGTCTAGAATACCGGCAGAGCCAGGACTGAAACTTGACCTCCGTGACCCCAAGACCTCCTCCACACCACATACGCTCTGCTCAGCTCGCTTCATTCCTAAGTAATTTGGATGCAAACGGCAACCCAAACAACAGGGAGTATTCTTGATCAGAGAGTAGAAAAAAGGCCACAGGAAACTTTCCTAGATGTCAGCCCTCATAAACAAGGCTGTGGTTATTTGCGCTCATCACTGGCTTATTATTGAAGCTCCAGTATCTCATTAGCTTTGGAATTAGTAATGTGCCCTGCAAAAGATGC
This sequence comes from Crocuta crocuta, assembly GCF_008692635.1. NCBI lineage: Eukaryota > Metazoa > Chordata > Mammalia > Carnivora > Hyaenidae > Crocuta > Crocuta crocuta. The sequence goes on from NW_027531921.1 coordinate 60,918, forward strand.
TTGTCAATCAGCACAATCAAAGCAAATCACTTTTACATGAGGTTTCCCCCAAATAAATAGCAGGGTTTTTTTTGTTTGTTTCTGATTCCAAGTAAAAAGGCTTCTCTGGACCTCAGGCTATTTGTGGCGAACTTCCCATTGGCACTTGAGCTGGTAGCAACATGAAGGTGGCAGTTTTGATCTCTTTCATCGGAGCAGTGGTTCTCAAAGTGCAGTCCCCAGACCAGCAGGATCAACATCTCCCGGGAGCTTGTGAAAAATGCAGAATCTTGGGCCCCACCTCAGCTCTGCTGAATCAGAAAGCGTGGGGTGGGGCCCAGCAATAGGTTTTCCACCAGGCTTCCGAGGCGATTCCAAGCACACACTCAAGTTTAAGAACCACTACATTAGAGGGAATGAGAAAACAAGTCAAAGGACGAGAAAGAAAAGCTGTTCAAGTTCATCCGTGAGACCCAGGCAAATGGCACACCTTGTAACAGCATGAAGGTCTTTTTTTTTTTTTTTCCAGTTTAGGACCTTGGACAGAAGGGAGGATTAGGTAACAGATGAGATAAACAGACAAAGTCTGTGAAGAAACAGGGAGAAATGAGAAGCGGGGCAACATAGAGAAGATGAACACACAGGAGAGGGTAAACGCAGACCGGAAAGTGAACCTGTTTGGCCATTTTAGAGGCTGCCTTAAGACTGAGAGAACGAATGTTCTGATTTTGCTTTTTCAATTTATTTTGATGGCCTGTTTACACACTCGGTGTCTGCAG
>NW_027531921.1:61697-62075 GCF_008692635.1 Crocuta crocuta
CTTGGACTCGCAGGGGCCTCGGGAGAGCGTTGCGGTCGCTCGTGGGAAGCCAGGAAGTCAGGAGACTCTCGTCTGCTTTCAGATCTGCCACTGACGATTAGTGCGAGCTTCAGAAAGTCACTTCATCTCTCTAGACCTGTTTCCTATTCTAAAAGGGGGGAATGGACATCTCTGCCCACTTAGAAGACCACTGCTCGGGTTGAAAGAACTTTTGAATTTGAATCTCTCTCAACTTATCAAGTCTGGGGTCTGAGCCTTGAGATGGGGTCTCTGCTTGGGGTTTCTCTAAGTTGTAGAGCCAATTAGTGGCCATGCCAGGCTCAAAGCTAGGAGTCCGGATCCCCCCAGGCCAGGGCTTTTCCCCTGGACAGGCACACT